>NC_135535.1:208040084-208267584 GCF_045843805.1 Urocitellus parryii | reverse complement strand
CAGGGCCACACCATCTGCTACCCGAGAAGGCCTCTTTCACATGGGACACGTGTTGCATGATGCTTAGAGAAAGTCTGCCATAAAAAGACTTACTTCCAAATGTCTCCGGAGTCCCCAGAAGGACATTCTTCTCTGGATTAGGCTTGGAAACCAGATCCAAGGCACCCTTTACGTGCAGCTCTGCTTTTATGGCTGGGAGTTCACAGAGCCTCCCAGAGACCAGTGGAAACACTCGGAGGCCTCCAATGAAAGCTGTGTCGAATGGTGTTGATATTAAGTACACTTAGGCACATACCGACGAGGAAACCCTAGGTGAGGGGGACAGGTGCTCAGGCATGTCCTTTCTATGAACAACAGCTGTGTAATTTCTTTAAAAAAGCCCCGAATGCAATGCTTCGCTGATTTCCAAGGACAGCGTAAAGTGCCCCATCTCTCCCCTACCAGGTCATGCAGAGGCTTCAGTGACATGCTGGAATTCCAGCTGCAGCTATGAGCCGGCTGGCACAGGGCTCGGCAAACAAATGGGGTCTTGCTTCTTTACAACTATTTAGATTCCTCACTTCTGTGCATGGCTGAGGGCAACTTGATCTGATTCCCTTTTCTTTACCAGAAATGTGGCCAATGGGGGCTTTGCCTGAAGAATCTGAAGAACAGCTGGAGGAGGTGGGTCAGGAGTGGGCAGTGACATGTGGACAGTCAGTGCGTCTGTGCCTGGGGTCCCAGGTGTCTTGACCTCTGAATTTTAAGGGCAAGGGTATTTGTCTTGATTAGTTAATAATCACAGAGTTCATCACATGTAGGGGACAGTAACGATGCCGCCTAGAAATGTAGGTCTCTTACGCAGTTTCTGATGAGGACTCAGGGAGATCCTGGGCCGCAGGCGGGAGAGTCGTGTGGACCACCTTAGAGCTGAGCCCTGTGGGAGCACGGGTGATCCTGACGCGTGGTGGTGACGTGCCCGCTGCGCAGCGTCTTGAAGGGCAGGGACCTCCTCCAGAAAGTTTTAGATATTTTATGACGTCCAATTTAGTCGTGCAGACCGCAGGCGAACCTGTCCGAGTGGGGGGGGAGCTTCCAGAGGGGAGATCTGGTTGTTGTTTGCTGGCTCCAAGGGTCCCACGCAGGATGAGGAGGTGACCAGAGACCACAGGATGAAGCCAGGGAAAAGCGCCTCTGGGGCCAGTGGATGGAGGAGCCTTCTGCAGGCCCCAGACACCTCCGTTCCCTCTCGGCAGCCAGGAGCCTGTGGGCTGTGGGCCTCAGCTCTCCTGGGGTTGGGGGGTCGGGGTGGGAGCCCTGCGGGTGCGTGGCTCAGGGGAGAAGTTTGCTCCCAGGCACTGCTGGGAGAGGACTTTTTATCTCCGAGTTCCTGCCAAGGATTTCTAAGGGACTTGACTGCAAGCCAGACATTGGAGTATTCCAGTATTCGAAATAAGTGAAATATGGGTTTGGCTCACATTTGTGGTAAAGAAAATTTTATTGCTAGATCAGTTTCTTTCACAAAATACACATCTTGAGATCCTGTTGAATTGATTTACTAATGTGTATTTGTTTACTTTTGGAAATATGTATTACTGGAGATGGGTTAAAAATAAAATTTTAGTTCTACTTTGTTATCGCAATTAGTGTTGCATTCAAATCTGTCAAAACCATAGATTCTTGGAACTTAATGTAGCTGTGGTCTCATTTTTGAAACTCAGCACTGAATTTATTTGCACTAGTGCCATAAAGCAACTCACTTCTAAATGATGTAATTGCTATTTTTTTCCTTTTAGAAGTAAATCGTGACTACTGTCATTTTAGGAAACAAAAACTCACCAGTATTTAAAGCATGAAATAGCATTTGTGGGAGAGGGATAAATAGTTAAAATGAACTATTCCACATGAAAATGTTCCAAGAGGCATCAAAGCTGTTAGGCAAAGCAATAGGAAATGGTTAGGGACAATGCCAAATAACTCCTGATGATAAAGAGTCGTGACTGACGCAGCAAAACTCTTAGCATTAAATAGACTGGCATCAGGAAAAATAAATAATCAGGTGATCTCTGTCCACCTACTGTTTGTGAATGAAGAGTGTTTCCGAGGGTGAAGGTACCGTACTTCTGCCAATCCCATACTGTGGGGCCTTCAGAACCCTTCCAACTTCTGTCAGCCATAAATCATACATCTGTGTAGCTATTTTTGTAGAGCTATTTCCTTAAGACAAATTCCTACATGTAAAACGGGTGGCCATTGAGAGAAGAATGTCCGGTCCTTGGTGTATTTATCAAGTTGCCCTATTACATCTGCCCGTGCTTCAGACAGGCGAGGAAATCAGCACTCCTTATCTCGGTCCTTCCCAATTCACTTCCTGTTGTTTTGTACCGTGAGATTTGTAGAACCAGTTCATCACTGAACTATTGATGTTTTCACATCTTCACAGCTGCATTTTTAAACAAATATTACCTTCTGGGTTTTTCTGGTTGGTTTTATTGTTTATCTGAGTACCTTTATAATTTGATTTTAGAATTCTCTGGTTCTATATTTTAACTTATCTCTCAGCTGGCTGGAGAATGTCTTCAAATATATTTTTCTCTAAGTTTAATAAGTGATATACTTAGTAATTGCACATTTGACAAAATTTCTCTATTGATTCTATCCAAACATTTAAGGAAGACTTTTTATTATTGAGTTTTAAGAGCTCTTTATATGTTTGGGATATAATTTTTGTTTTATTTTATTTTTTAGTAAATACATGCTGTGCAAATACTTTCTGTTATTGGCTTGCCTTTTCATTTTGTTAATGGCATCCTTTGTTTAATCTAAGTTATCAGCATTTTATCTGATGTTTTTGTGCTTTCTGTGCTTTGTCTATAAAATTTTGCCTAGGTTTGATGAATTTTATGTTAAGCCAGTTTCATATATAGCATTATTAAATGAGCCGGGATCATTTTTTCCCATTTGGAGGTCTGTTTATTCTTGCCTCATTGATTGTAAAGACTGTTCTCCATTGAATCATCTTTGCCCTCTGCTGAACACTGGCCCTAAACAAGCCTGCATTTCTCTGCTCTGTTCTCTTCCAGTTTTTACCTACCCCTCCTTATGCCATCGCCCCACCATGTTCTTACCGTGGCTTTTTGAACTTCTTAATACCAGACACTATACGTCTTCAAATGTTTTTTCTTCTTTCAAAAACTCATTTTGACAATTCTAGATCTTCTGCATTTTTCTATAAATTTTAGAGCAAGTTTTTGCCAATTTCTGCAAAAATGTCTCTCTGGGATCTTGACTGGTACTGCACTGAGTTCATAGGTTAAGTTGGGGGAAATTGCCATTTTAATAATAAGCCTTTCAGCCTATGAGCAGGTGCCATATTGCTCCAATCTATGCAGGTTTTCTTGAATTCATGTTACCAGAAATATATGGTTTCCAATGATTGGTTAAATTTACCCTTAAATTTAACCACAGATTCACTTTAAATTTAACCTTAAATTTAATTTAACCTTAAATACATGTTTTTTGATGCTGTTATGAATAGTGTTTTAAAATTTAAGCATTTAGTTACTTATTGCTAGTTTATAGAAATGCAGGTAATTCTTGCATGACTGCCTGTGTCTTTTACCTTACCAATATGTTTGTTCCCTAGGCTCTTCCTTCTTCCTCTTTTCCTTCTCTCTCTACTTCTCTTCCTTTTCCCTTCCCACCACCTAGTCCTTAATTCACTGGTTGGGGTCCCAGTACTATATTTCATGTAAGTAGTAAGGCTGGGCATTCTTCCCTATCTTGGAGGGAAAATTATTATCTCTTTCATCACTAATTATGATATCAGCTGTGGGCTGTTCATAGTGGGCCACTGTTGTCTTTCTGCTGAACAAAATTTTAATTTTGTTAATTAAACACAATTATATCTGGTGATGTGCCTCATAAAAATATTTCCTTATCTGTTGATGAATCCCCCATCTCTATCCCACTAAACTTTTAATTCTTAGAGTTTTGTGTCTACGTAAGTATTTCCCTATCTTCGAACCATGAAGATACTCTTGCATGTCTCCTAGAAACGTGATTGTTTTACCTTTTGTATGCAGGTCTAGCCATCAGGAATGCTTTCCTGTATGGTGTGAGGTACGAGGTATTGGTCAGGACTTATTTTTTCCGTGTCTACATGGTCTACAGAATTGATTGCCCTTTCCTCTTGACCCCAATGTTCTCTCTGTCATAAAGCCAGGGACCACTAGCCTGTGTTTCTGTTTCTGCACTTGGATCTGCTTGTCCATTCAGGAGCCAATACCACACTGTACCATGTTAGGTAGCTCATGAAAGCCTTCACAGGTGGCAGAAGACTCTGCTAGCACTGTTGAATTTGCACAGGACCATCTTGGTTCTCCTTGGCCTTTAGACTTCCTGAACAGATATTAGAATCAGCTTGTCAATTTCCATACAAAAAGTTTGGATTTTGACTGTGATCACATTGAATCTCTATGTCAATTTGGGGGAAATTGATCACTAGGAAAAGCCCACAGCTCATATCATAGTTAGTGATGAAAGAGATAATGATTTTCCCTCTAAGACAGGGAAGAATGTCCACCCTTACCACTTACATGAAATACAGTACTGGGACCCCAACCAGTGGACTAAGGAGAGGGTGGTGGGAAGAAGGAAGGGGAGAGAAGTGGAGAGAGGTTATACTGAATAGTCCAAGTTACAGCCAATTTATATAGGCTTTTACAAATTTCTCTCAACCAATATTTGTAATTGTTAGTGCAGAGATCTTACACATGCTTTGTTAGACTTATTTTTTAGTGTTTTTATATTCTCCAATGCTATTGTCACTGTCTTTTAAGCGTTTGCTCTGTCATTGTTTCCTAAGGGCACTGAGCTGCATGTGACTGCTGTTGGCGGGGGCATGTGACGACACCAGGACTCAGACCCAACGTTGGTGACTCAGTCTCCTGTGCTGGCCTTGCTCAATCGTCGGGTTGTTAGTACTAATAGTTTGTTTACAGATTTTTTTGGATTAAGTTTGAAATCATGTCATGTGAAATAATGCTTTATTTCTCTCTTCCAGTTTTTGTATTTGAGTTTTCTTTGTCACTTCTTGCTGACCAGGACATCCAGTGCCCCATCAAATGGAAGTGCTGAAGGCTCCATCTTGATGATCCCAGGTGCAGGGTTTTGACACATGGGTGTGTATTTTCTTGTTTGACTTGTAGCTCAGTTCTATCATTACTTATTGCTAAAGTTGCTCCAAGTTTGGCCTTGGAGAGTATTTGAGGTTGGCACTAGTGCCCTTTTGGTATGCCCCCTTCCCCTCTCTCTGCACCCTCCACAGCCCCTTGAGCACTTCCTTGCTGGCTGGCATCACAAAATGCTTCAGGTCCATCTAGGATTTTTCCAGTTCAGGCCCTGGGACAACTACTTCTCCAAGAAGTCAAGGTTTCCAAAGTAGCTATTCCGATTTTCATTTCCAACAGCATGGGAGAATTCCAGTTGCTCTGTGTTTTCTCCAACACTCATGTTTCAGTCAACCTTTTCGCTGATGTGACAGAAAGACCTAACAAGAACAATCTTAGAGGAGGAAAAGTTTATTTGGAGCTCACAGTTTCAGAGGTCTCAGTCCATAGATGGCCCACTTGATGCAGAACATCAAGGCAGAAGGGCAAGTGAAAAGTAGCTCAGGACATGCCACCCAGGGGACAGAGGGACTCAGCTCGGCTAGTCAGGGACAAATACCCAAAAGGCACATCTCCAGTGACCCACCTGCCACACCCTATGTGCCTACTGTCTCCATCCAGTTAATCCATACCCACAGTTTAATGAACTGATTAGGTTTGGGCTCTCCTAACCCAATCAGCTCACCTTTGGACTCTCTTGCATTGACTTACACACGAGCTCTGGGCAGGTGCCTCCTATCTAAAGCATAACAAGTTGGTATTGCCGTTTCTTTTTTTAACTGAAAGGATGGTCTACAATAATCCTGTTGAGATTTTGATTCTTATCACATTGAATCTACAGGTTGAAGTGCAGAGAGCTGATATTTGAACAGTATGAGTCTGTCAGTCCTTGAACGTGGTTTAACTTTCCATTGATTTAGATCTTTTTTTGCTGTATTTTATCAATCTCTGGTAATTTTCAACATACGGAACATGAAAATGATTTGTTAGATTTATACCTAAGCATTTCATTTTTGTGGTGCTATCGTGAATGATATTTAAAAAATTTAGTATCCAATTGTCCACTATTATCTAGAGAAATAGTTAGACTTTGTATGCTAATGCCATGTCCTGCAAACTGCTGATCTCATTATTTCTAGGTGCTTTTTTTGTAGACTCTTTGTGATTTTTTAGTAGACAATCATAACATAGGAGATTTTATTCCATTTTATGTTTTTCTTTTATTTCCTTCTCCTAGCTCACTGCACTGTGTTCCAAGGCAGCTGAGTAGGAGGGATGGAGACGACATCCTCCCCCAGTTCCAGAGAGCGATCAGTCCTTTGTCACATTAGCTGTAGTTGTGTGTGTGTGTTTTTTTTTTCCAGATGCTATTTATTAGTTTAAGGAAGTTCCCCCCCAACCGACTTAGTTTCTCCTACCTATTTTGCTGAGAGTGTTTGCCAGAAACGTCTGTTGGATTTCTTTTTTGAATGCTTTATCTGCATATATTAAAATGATTCTATGGTGGATTAATTATGTCAGTTGCAGTCTCAGTTAAAGCTCAATCTGAGACATGAGCCGTGTCCTGGGGTCTCAGGATGTGCCTTGCTTGGTTCTCCAAGCAGATGTGGCCGCCCAGTGTGACCCCGAGTCTCCCCAGGAGCAGGGATTCCTCTGGTCCCTTCTGCTTGGTGCAGTTTCCACCAATGACATGAGGACAGTTGGTGCCTCACCCCCAAATTAAAACTTGTGTTTCCTGTGCAAAGAGAAGAGGGAGATCCCTTCACACTTCCTCTTGACCCAGGTGTGCACACAGTGGCCATTCTTCAGAGCTTGTGGGAACTTTGGGGGCTAAAGCCTGGGGGAAGGTATGCACACCACCTGAAGCTGCAGTCTTCAGTGGAGGGACCTCTCCACCAATGAGCGCAAGGACCTTCTCCCACTGTCCCCTGTTCTAGCTCCTGCTTCTTGATCGTGTCTGTTGCCTCTGCCCAGGTGGGTCCTGGCTGGCACCCTTCTCTCTGCAGACATCTTGCCTTAACTTTTGGCTCAGTGAGCTGTCTAGTGACCTTTGCTCTCTGGTGGGTGGATGTGATGTTAACTGGGTTCTGTTTTGCTGAAGAGGTGAGAGCTGTGCTTCTCCAGGTGGAAGCTGCAGGTCTGACAAAAGTTTTTTTTTGTTTGTTTGTTTTTAAATTATGAATATATATAAAAGTTTCCTCTTTCCTTCCTCTCTCCCTCACCACCCCCCCACCCTGCTCTTCTTTTTGTGTGGTGCTGGGCTTAATCCCAGGGTCTCCCAAATGAAACATGTAAAATCACGTCAAGTACTTTTCCTGCATCTCTTGAGATGATCGTGTTATCATGTTCCTGTGTCCACCATCTTGTCTGTGTGGTGAATTATGTATGTAAATACCCAGTGTTCACATGTATTTTTATCTATTTAAAAACTTGGAACAGTTTTGTAATAAAAGCAGACTTAACGGAAATATGGGCAGAACTTGCTTTGCAAAGACATTTGAGTGTCTGCTGCTGAAGGGCTCCTCCGCCGCTCCTCAGCACTTCAGGGGATTTTCCACGGCTGGACCACGCTTCTAGACAACCACCAAATCAGGGCACTGACGTGTGCGTTGCACATCCAGGCCTCACGCCCGCTCGGGCTTCCCGACTGATTCAGCCTGCCTGGGTGGAGGATCCTCCGGGAACCCGTGCTGTTTCCTGGTGGGTCCCTTTATTTCCTTTCGCCTCGAGCTCCTCTGTCCTTCCGTGCCTCCTGATTTTGAAGATCACAGGCCATTTGTTTTGTGGCATGTCCCCCAATCTGGCCTGGCCTGATGCCTTCATGGGGTTGGAGGGCGGTTCTCGCCCTCCCCGCGACTCTGCCCTGCTCCGCTGCCTCCTGTCAGGTCCTGCAAGGCCACGATGAGCTGCATGTGTCATTCTTAATGTTGTTTACTTTGACTCCTTGATTAAGGTGGTGTCTGCAGGTTCACTGCTCCTTGGTAATTAGTGAGCCTTTTGTGGGGAGGCACTTTGAAACTCTGTACCTTGTTCCTCATTGAGTTTTAAACGGATTGCTTAATTAGTTTCTGGAAGGACTCATGGTTTCCTCCTCCTCTCAGTGGGGCACAATATGTTGCTCCCATTACTCACCCCAGTTGCTCAGATTGCCCCATCTGCCCTGTGGGAGCCTGTCCCAGCTGGCTGGGTGTCCATCGGCAGAGTCCCCTCTTCCCGAGCACCTTCCTGCTGTCTGGAGTAAGAGTTGCAGGTTCATCTCCTGCTCTTCCTGCTGCACACTGGAATATACTGTTTTCCTACGGACCCCTCATTTCCTTTGGTGAAAAGAATGTGTTTAGAAACTAAGGTCTGGAGCTAGGTGTGCTTAGTACTGTTGGGGTGTTGCTGCCCCAGCCCCTCTCTGGCCAAGCTAGGCAATGCATGCAGACTGAAGGCTAGCTAGTTAAACCTATCTAAACACAAACATGAACGCACTTCTATATGCATAGGTACTCAAGTATATGTCCATGGTTCACTGGCATCTCTATTTTAACCTGAGTATCTGTGACGGTCTACACATCTATTCTATCTGTTCTAATCTTAGGTCTCATTCTCGACCAACACCCATGTCCTCTTCACTTTCTCCATTTCCATATCTCTAACTCTCCTCTCCAGCCCTGAGAAAACCATGGCTGGTGTTACCCTGGATATGTTTCTCCATTTCCCCAGTCACTGGGCGTCACAGATGCCTTCCTTGTTCATCAAGTAGCCATGGAACCGAGTTGTCAGGAAGAGAAGGGAGGGAAGCTGACTCACACTGGCTGGTGTTCTTATGGTTAGACCCATGCATTCTTGAAGGGAACCCCACTTGGGCTTAGTGCTTGCTCCCGTGGGCCTTGGGTTGGATTATTTGTGCTGGAATTTTGTTTAGATTTTTTTGTGTCTATGTTCATAGGGACAGAGGGCTTGTAGCTTTTCTTCCCCATCCACGTCCTTCTTTCTGAGGTTCAATTAAAGTTATCTCATAAAGTGAGTCGGGAAGTGTTTCATCTTCTTCTAGTCCCTGGAAAGGCATCTGTAAGATTTGTGTAATTTTCTCCAAAAATATTTAGAAGAAGAAATTAACAGAATCATCTGGAGCTGGAGATTTTGTGTGTGGTGGGGAAAGGGGGGAAAGGCTTGAGGAATTTGAATGACAAATAGAATGCATTTAATAAATGTGAGACTATTGACATTTATAGTTCTTTTATGGGCTTTTTAGTTTGGGCTTTTGTAGGAATTTTTCTAGTATTTCCCAATTTAAACTTCAAGAAATTATTTAGAACATCTCTCATTACTTTCTCAATGCCTGTAGCTTCTGTGGTGAGGTCCCATTTTTAATGCTTTTTTTCTAATACTCTGTAGCCTCTTTTATCTTCTCTTTCTGAAGTTGTCAATTTACTCAAATTTTAATAGAAGAGCCACTGTTGAGTTTCCTTTTCTGTCTTGTTGATTTGTTTTACATTTTAAAATATTTTTCTTGATTGATTTGAGTTTCATTTGCTCTTCTTTAACTTCCTGAGATGATATTTATATAATTGATTTGAAGTCTTTTAATTCCCTTGTGTAAACATTAAGGCTATTAATTTTCCTCTACGCATGGCTTTAGTTGCCTCCCTTAATTTCTGTTGTGTTATTATTTGTCATCCTTCAATTCAAAATCCTGGCTAATTTCCATTAAAATTTGTTCTTTGCTGCATGGGTTATTTGTAAGCATATTGCTGAATTTCCAAAAATTTTCAGGATTTTTCTGGTTATATTTTTGTTATTTATTTCTAAATTATTTCTTTTATAATGAGAGAATATACTCTGAATGATTTTCTTCTGGAATTGTAGTCATTGACTATTAGCTCTCTCTTCTTTAAGCTTATGGTTTTCTTTTTAAAATTTTTGGCAATCACCTGAGTGACACTCAAGAAAGTCATTGGCCTCACAACCATGGAGTGTGGCAGGACAACTTTACATTTCTTGCTTTTGTCCAAGACCATAAAGAAACATGGACCTTCCTCTTTCTGTCTTCCATTCCCAGGGTGCGACTGTGGCTGCACTGCTGTTGTGGGTTCCAGAATCACCTGACAGCCAGGTGAGAAGAAGTGGTTGGAAAGCGAGTACCTGGTGTCCCACCTGGAGAGAAGATCTTCTCAGAGCCCTCCTCCCCGTGCTGGCAGCAGACTTCCTCACGCAGCTCCTGGTGCTCTGGGTCTCACAGGCAGGAGGGAGGCTGGCTGAGGCTTTGATGGACCCGCTCGGTGGCGCTCTGCTTTCCAGGCCTGCCTGGGACACTCACTTGTTGTTCAGGTGGCCAGCAGCACAGGCTCAAACTCACAGTGTCGTCTAGAGACAAGTCAAAGATCTGACCTTGAACTGACCTCTACCATCTTGAAAAGGCCAGCTGCTCTTCTCTAGGCCATGGAGAGGGGTTCCACCGTGCCTGGGGCGCTCCTGCCTTCCCTCCATGAGAGCTCCTGGGAAATGGAGGAGGAGTGACTATCTGATGGTGGAGTCTCAGGTGGGTGGGCTGGAGGTTTGGGGGTCATTATAAAATTCCAAACAGAATAAAGTCTAATCTCTCCAAAACTCCCCTTTAAAGAAAACAGCCCCGGCTCAGTCTTTCCTGCCCGAGGTGTGGATTCAGTGCTCCACCGAGCACTCCAGGTCTTCATTCAGGTCCTGGACCCTGGGTTGCTGGAGTGCTCCCAGCAAAGGGCAGGACCTTGCTAGTGGCCATAGCATGTGTGCAGTGCAGGCTGCAGTTCTCCTTGTCCTGAAGATGAGCCACGCGCAGTGTGTGACATTCCAGTCTAACCTCTGTCCCACGTCGGGAGAAACCGCACTTTTTCCAGGTGCTCCCCAGGCCCAGGTGCAATGCTGGGCACAGGCAAGACGCTGAGCCTGTGTCCTGCCCCTCTGGATGTTATGTTCTCCCGGCTTTCCTTTATTCCCTTGTCTTTTATTACAGGACAACTCCAGGTGTATTACCCCCACTCCTTTCTATTAGTTCAGTTCATTATCTATCCAAGTGGTCTTGGGGCCAGATCCCAAGTCTGTTTGTACTAATTGTGCAGGTTTGGCAGTAGTAGCTGCGTTTGAAGCAATCATTGTGTTCAGGGCGGTGAGCTAAGTGCTAAGCCTGGCTTTTCATCTGTGGTAAAGATGCTAGGAGCCTCTTCACAGGTTGTAGGGATAGACGGAGGGACATGTGGAGGGCCCAGCACAGACTTTAGCAGAGGGGAGCTTTAAGATGGAAGGTGGTTACCACCTTAACCAGGCGCTGCCAAGCTCTCTGTGGGGACTGCACTCGGAACCTCCGGGAAGCAGAAGGGTCAGCTGGCGCTTTTAGAACAGAGTGGCCGTGGTGACTGAGGCCACTGGAATGATGGGCTGGGAGGCTTCTGCCCTCTGCTTCAAGTCCCACTGAAATCTCCTTCAGAAACGTGTCGCAGGCTTCAAAGCACCAGGGGCCCTTCCCCAGCTGTTGTCAGGGAGTGGTTTCCCTCCTCCCCTCGGAAATGAGAAAAGCACCGGAACCCATACTCCGCCGTGGCCAGCGCGGATCTCCAGGGCCTGCAGACACTGGTCTGTCTGGAACTGGAGCTTCCTTCCTTCCTCCCTCCCTCCTTCCTTCCTTCCTTCCTTCCTTCCTTCCTTCCTTCCTTCCTTCCTTCCTTCCTTCCTTCTCCCTCCCTCCCTCCCTCCCTCCCCCCTTCCTTCCTTCCTTCCTTCCTTCCCTCCCTCCCTCCCTCCCTCCTTCCTTCCTTCCTTCCTTCCTTCCTTCCTTCCTTCCTTCCTTCCCTCCCTTCCCTCCCTCCCTCCCTCCCTCCCTCCCTCCCTCCTTCCTTCCTCCCTCCCTCCTTCCTTCCTTCCTTCCTTCCTTCCTCCCTTCCTCCCTCCCTTCCTCCCTCCTTCCCTCCCTCCCTCCCTCCTCCCTCCCTCCTTCCTTCCTTCCTTCCTTCCTTCCTTCCTTCCTTCCTCCCTCCCTCCCTCCCTCCCTCCCTCCCTCCCTCCCTTCCTTCCTTCCTCCCTTCCTCCCTCCCTCCCTCCCTCCCTTCCTCCCTCCTTCCCTCCCTCCCTCCCTCCCTCCTTCCTTCCTTCCTTCCTTCCTTCCTTCCTTCCTTCCTTCCTCAGCTTTACTGAAGTGTGGTCAACAATAACAGCCAGGAGTGTCCAAGTGCAGGTGAGGATGTCACCGCAGCAGCCGCTGCACAGTCCTGGCCGCACTCTTGTCTTCTGGGTGGTGACAGCACTTCCCAGGGACCCTCACACATTCCCAGTGTGCAGCGCAGCCTGCTCCTCGGGGTCTGCGGCACTGCCTCACTGGCCACGGGGGGCCGCAGCCCTTGGCTCTCCTCTCCGCTGGCCCCACTCTCCAGCCTCAGTCACCACGGCCACTCCGTTCTAGGAGTCCGTCTTCTGAAGAACTCCCCACGAAAGTGAGATCCTGCCGCTTGGTCCTTCTGTCTGTGGCTGCTTAATGTCATGTTCTCTGACAGGTTCGTGCCTATTGTTGCAAATGGCAGGATTCCCTCCCTTCTCAAGGCCGAATCACCACACACACACACGCACACTACAGTTCCTCTATGTATCCCTCCACCTCTGAACACAGGCCCTTTCCTCCTCTCAGGTCTAAGGCTGCAGTGCACACGGGCGCAGACATCTTACCCAGGAGTGGCCTCTACTTCTTGGGGCATGAGAGGCGCTTTTCCTTTGGCTCCTGTCCCTTGGGCCAGGCTCTCCTCCAAGAGGTCACAGATGGGTTCCTTTTGTCCTCTCCACACCATGCCCTCATTTATATGAAGGTGAAATGGAGATATTAGCCTTTTCTGGAATTCGGGGCCCACTCTGGAATCCCTACAGTGTGTGTCTGTCTCCAAACGTGGCTCCTTGCCCTGTCCTGCCCATGGCCAGGCGTCCATGGGCATTTGCTTAGGGCAACTACATAGCTTTAGTTTTTGGGGCTGTTTTCTGCTTGTTACTCGGAGTGAGTGGACTTTACATTTAATCTTATCACTGTCTCACAGGTGTTCACTTTCTTCAGATTTAGATGTTCCCTTTACTATAAAATAATTCAAATATTTTTTAGAGCATCATTTATTAGATGATTTACTAGGTAATCACTGACAGTCATCATTTAATTTTCCCTTTGTGCACTATTCCAGTCTCAGATATTATACTCTGATAAAAACACACATTCTTAGAAGGTTGTTTAAGTTTTACCAATTTATCTTAACTTTTCAGAACAGTTATATACTTATACATATTTTTAATCACTAGGTAAGTTTATATAAAACTATTGGACGTTTTGGAATTAAACTGTGAATCAGGTTTGCCCTCTGGTGAAGGCTGGATGTGCCTGTCTGAGCTGGGAAGCGCCTGCCTCGGGACAGGAGCCAGTCAGTGTGGCTTCTGCACTGGGCCTGCTGGCCCGTCTGTTCGGGGCATCCTGGCTCCGCTCCCCCTGCTCCCTGTTACTGCTCAGGCCCTGCTGAGGGTCTGGTTCCTTCCCTCCCAGTAGCCGTCAGCCCGCAGGCCTCCCCCTCACAGGCTGTCCCCTGTGGTCCAGATGGAATTCATCTCTCTTGGCTTCATGTTTCCTGGGTATTTTGTGTCTCCATTGTATTTGGGTTCTTTTTCTTTCTTTGTTATACTTATTGCCATCTGTTCCCCCAGTTGGGCGGTCAGATTCTTGGAGACTGATACAATGTCCCCTTGTTCTGTCTGTGTCCCCAACCCCCAGGACTTGGCACAGTGCCTGCTCATCAAGAGAGAAGTGGAAGTGTCACTTGGGCCCTGGGTGCACGCCTCCCTCAGGTGTCCATGGTGTGCATCTCAGAGGAGCTACAGGGCCAGTCCCAGAAGTCGACTGACCAGCGCTTTGCAGTCAGCAGCGACAGAGAACCCAGGAGACTTGTGAACTTGGCCTTACTTACTTACCCTTTGTTTGTGCGTCTTAGTGTTGTTTTCACACTGAGGCTCTTGTGACCCGCACACCTGGGCTGCTGTCGTGTCCACTGCTGCTTGTGGACATGGCACAGGTGTCTCACCTATGCTTGGTGTTGAACTTCTCATCTGCAGTGACTGGCCAAGACACAGAGTGTCCACCATGGACCCCGGGGATGGCAGTGGCCCCCGGAGCAGTCACAGGGACAGGTGAGGCACCTGTGCTCTTGGTGGTTATTAGCTGATGCCTGACACACTAGGAAAATTAGAAGCCCCCAATTTGTCCTCCTGCAGCCACCCCAGCTGTGACTGCGTTTCGGGGCTCTCTCTGGACGGCTATTTTTGACATGTCACTGCAGTCATGCGGACCTCCTCATTAGGAGGTGACTGCCATCGGTCCTTCGCAGAGGCTGGCTTCCCTGCCTGCTCCGCTCATTTCTCTCCGCCATACCTTTGATCACAGCACGTGCCATCTGTCCTGGCATGTGCGGACATTCTGATGGTTCAGACCTCTGTGCACGTTGCCGGGCACGGCCGTGTAGACCCCGAGGGCCCGGCTGCGAGTCGTCCATCTCTTCTGTGACGAGCCATCACAGGTGAGTGGTGGATGTGGAATTGCGGTAATGACTCCTGGTGGCCGAGGCTACTGGGCGCCCGTCCCTTTGCTTTGGTCCTGTTATCTGTAGCTTTAGAACTCCCACCAAACGAGCAGAATTATCTGAATTTCCATTTGACATTTTCCTTTACAATTGTTTTGACATCTCCATTTATAAATTTCTTTACTTGTTAAAGCTAGATTGGAAAAGTGAATTTCTAGACAAGCCTTGCCTGGCTCAGAGCCTGAGGGCCAGTGCTCAGCCAGCTTAATTGCAGAGCGTCTGGTCCAGTCCCTGTCCATCAGGGAGGAGGGCCCCCAGCTTTTTGAATCCCGAACACCTTTCTTCCAGGCAGGCACTGGCACCCATCGTATTTCTGCCAGCTTTTGGGGGGGACAGGTAAGGCCATAAGCCCAAGCTCCACCTAGTTCTAAACTCGCGTCCCTCCCGGCTCTGTGGTGTCAGTGTGGTGACTTCGGGGGCACAGGGCAGCTCAGAAACACAGGACCACGCCTGTGGAGTGCACAGATCATTGCGCACCTGTCCTGGTGGCGGACCCCTGGGTTCTGGGTACAGCTGTATGTCCTGGTTTACTCTCCTTCCAGTCAAGACGTGCGGTATCACCAGGGGACGGGGCTGCTCTCTCTAGTGCACTGTGTCTGTGTTGCTTTGTTTTAAACGTGTTCTCCTCTCAGGGTAGAAGGATTTCATCTTCCAAAAAGCTGTGTTTATGAGAATCCACAAACGGGCATAAATATTTCAATAGGGAAAAAAAGTTGGGGGCTAATTTTGGGCTCCCAATAACATGATTATTTTTTTTTCTACAGGAATTTTAACAATAAAATTAACTCTTGTCCCCATCTGCATATTCACAGCACAGGCAAAACCTGCCTTACTTCTTTCCAGCCCTAATGTGCCGACACTCGCCCTTTTCCTCCGTAAGCTCAGAGCTTTGCTTGTGGCAAGCAGGATCTGTGTCCATTCGACACAATTCCACAAAGGACCCAATGCCTCCAAAGAAGCAGCAGTGTGATCGTCACCTTCCAGCTTTCTCTTTCATTTGACTGTCAACTGTGCCCTCAGGTGATCTTGATAAAAAAAAAATTGTACTCCTTAATTAACAAACGCCATGTTTCACTTCATACTGCAATTGTTTTACATACATTATCGCACGCAATTTTCATGGCCATCGTGTGTGGTGGACGCTAGGACGCACAGCCGACTTGCCCAAAGCCAGGCCAGAGCCAGGACTAGAGCCTGCACCCTGCTCCAGGAGCCCCGACATCGGGTCCAGCTCAGACGCAAATCTACTTAATAATGCTCTTCTCTTCTGCTGCCTCGTGTTTGCTGCACAGACAGCCGGCCTTCCAGTTTCATCCACAGTGAAGGAGCTGCCATGGACATTCTCGAGCACTGACCTTGGACATACTTTTTGATTTCTCCTGGGTGAGCATCTAGGGGTGGGGATGGTCAGCTACACAGAATGGCCAGCCCTTTTCCATCTTAACTTCTGGGGTCGGCTCTATGCTGACCTTTGGTGGTCAGTCTCACCACTGCTGTTCTCGAGTGTGGTGATGGCTCACGATGATTTACCAATTCACATTTCCCTGGGGACCAGTGCTGCCCGATGCCAGTTTGTGAGGTTATCGTTCACATCACGGGAGAAAAGTCTTTTCAACATTTTGCCCACCTTTTAATTTAGTTGGGCTGTTGTCTTCCTGTTACTGAGCTGCAGAAGTCGTTCAGTGTTTCAGAAGTAAATCTCTTGTCATACAAATGTCTTGTGAATACTTGTGGTTTGCCAAGTTATCACGGCGTCTTTTGATGAGCCTTGGTCTTTAGTTTCGGGAAGTGTAGTCCCATGTTTTCTTGGTGGCTGCTCCTTTCTGTCTTTAGTAGGTCTTCACCTGTCTCTAGGTTGCATCAATAGCCTCCTTTTGTAGACTTAGCTTCTGCGTGTAGTCTATGATCCTTCTTGTGGTGATTTTTTTTATGATGTGAGGTGTCCTAGGGATGTAAGATAACTTTCTTTTCCCATGTGGATTTCAGCTGTTCCAGTAGAAGTTGTTGGATTTAATTTCCTTTCTGAATTAATTGGCGTTTTTGTTTAAAATCTCCTGACCATGTGAGTGTTGTTCTGTATTGACTTCCTAGTCCCTGTTCCCTGGATCTGTTTTTCTGTTTTTTTTGGGGGGGGCACTGGGGATTGAACCCTGATGTGGTCAACCGCTGAGCTCCATCCCCAGCCCTGTTTTACTTTTTCTTTTGAGATAGGGTCTCACCTAGTTGCTTAGGGTCATGGTAAGTTGCTGAGGCTGGCCTCGAACTTGCTTTCCTCCTGAGTTGCAGGGGTAACAGGTGTGCTCCTGGATCTGCTTTCCTACCTGTGACGATCCACCGGTCTTCGTGGTCACAGCTTCGCAGCAGGCTGTGCATTTGGGCTGTGTGGTCCTCAGCTCACTTTGCTCCGTTTTGTGTTTAGGGGGCTCTTTTCATTTCCATTTAAATTAATTTATAGTCAACTTGTCAATTTATGTGAAAAAGTCTGTGAGACCCCTGGGAAGGGTGGCATGGGATGAATAAGTGACTTCCAGAGGACACGTCATCCCAAGATGGAGCCTCCTAATCCGTGAACATTGTTTCTAGCTATCTGCATCTTTTTATTTATTTATTTATTTATTTATTTATTTATTTATTGTTGGTCGTTCATAACATTACATAGTTCTTGATACATCATATTTCACAGTTTGATTCAAGTGGGTTATGAACTCCCATTTTTACCCCGTATACAGACTGCTGTATCACATCAGTTACCCTTCCATTGATTGACATATTGCCTTTCTAGTGTCTGATGTATTCTGCTGTCTATCCTATTCTCTACTATCCCCCCTCCCCTCCCCTCCCCTCCCCTCTTCTCTCTCTACCCCCTTTACTGTAAATCATTTCTTCCACTTGTATTATTCTTCCTTTACCCCTCACTTCCTCTTGTATGTAATTTTGTATAACCCTGAGGGTCTCCTTCCATTTCCATGCAATTTCCCTTCTCTCTCCCTTTCCCTCCCACCTCTCATCCCTGTTTAATGTTAATCTTCTTCTCATGCTCTTCGTCCCTACTCTGTCCTTAGTTACTCCCCTTATATCAAAGAAGTCATTTGGCATTTGTTTTTTAAGGATTGGCTAGCTTCACTTAGCATAATCTGCTCTAATGCCATCCATTTCCCTCCAAATTCTATGATTTTGTCATTTTTTAATGCAGAGTAATACTCCATTGTGTATAAATGCCACATTTTTTTTATCCATTTGTCTATTGAAGGGCATCGAGGTTGCTTCCACAGTCTTGCTATTGTGAATTGTGCTGCTATGAACATCGATGTAGCAGTGTCCCTGTAGCATGCTCTTATTAGGTCTTTAGGGAATAGACCGAGAAGGGGAATAGCTGGGTCAAATGGTGGTTCCATTCCCAGCTTTCCAAGAGATCTCCATACTACTTTCCAAAATGGCTGCACCAATTTGCAGTCCCACGAACAATGAACAAGTGTACCCTTTTCCCCTCATCCTCGCCAGCACTTGTTGTTGTTTGACTTCATAATGGCTGCCAATCTTACTGGAGTGAGATGGTATCTTAGGGTGGTTTTGATTTGCATTTCTCTGACTGCTAGCGATGGTGAGCATTTTTTCATGTACTTGTTGATTGATTGTATGTCTTCCTCTGACAAGTGTCTGTTCAGGTCCTTGGCCCATTTGTTGATTGGGTCATTTGTTATCTTATTGTCTAATTTTCTGAGTTCTTTGTATACTCTGGATATTAGGGCTCTATCTGAAGTGTGAGGAGTAAAGATTTGTTCCCAGGATGTAGGCTCCCTGTTTACCTCTCTTATTGTTTCTTTTGCTGAGAAAAAAACTTTTTAGTTTGAGTAAGTCCCATTTGTTGATTCTAGTTGTTAACTCTTGCGCTATGGGTGTCCTATTGAGGAATTTGGAGCCCGACCCCACAGTATGTAGATCATAGCCAACTTTTTCTTCTATCAGACGCCGTGTCTCTGATTTGATATCAAGCTCCTTGATCCATTTTGAATTAACTTTTGTGCATGGTGAGAGAAAGGGATTCAGTTTCATTTTGGTGCAAATGGATTTCCAGTTTTCCCAGCACCATTTGTTGAAGATGCTATCCTTCCTCCATTGCATGCTTTTAGCCCCTTTATCAAATATAAGATAGTTGTAGTTTTGTGGATTGGTTACTGTGTCCTCTATTCTGTACCATTGGTCTACCCGCCTGTTTTGGTACCAGTACCATGCTGTTTTTGTTACCATTGCTCTGTAGTATAGTTTGAAGTCTGGTATTGCTATACCGCCTGATTCACACTTCCCTGTTTAGCATTGTTTTTGCTATTCTGGGTCTTTTATTTTTCCATATGAATTTCATGATTGTTTTATCTATTTCTACTAGAAATGCCGTTGGGATTTTGATTGGCATTACATTGAACTTATAGAGAACTTTTGGTAATATCGCCATTTTGATGATGTTAGTTCTGCCTATCCATGAACAGGGTATATTTTTCCATCTTCTAAGATCTTCTTCTATATCTCTCTTTAGGGTTCTGTAGTTTTCATTGTATAAGTCTTTCACCTCTTTTGTTAGGTTGATTCCCAAGTATTTTATTTTTTTTGAGGATATTGTGAATGGAGTAGTTGTCCTCATTTCCATTTCAGAGGATTTGTCGCTGATATACAGGAATGCCTTTGATTTATGTGTGTTGATTTTATATCCTGCCACTTTGCTGAATTCATTTATTAGCTCTAATAGTTTCTTTGTAGACCCTTTTGGGTCTGCTAGGTATAGAATCATGTCATCTGCAAATAGTGATAATTTAAGCTATCTGTTTCTAGCTATCTGTATCTTTAAAAATTTTTTCACAGCAAAATTTGGTTGTAATTATAGTTTCCTCTTGTCTTTTGTTGAACTTACTCCTAAGTACTATGTTTTTGAAATAATTATGAATGAAATTGTATTTTTTATTTTCAATCTGTATGTGTTGCTGCTAAAATGTAGTCATTGAAAGAAGATCTTATGAAGGTGTCACTGATGTAAAACAAACTGTCTATGTTGAAATTTGGGAACTTTTGA
This sequence comes from Urocitellus parryii, assembly GCF_045843805.1. Taxonomy (NCBI): domain Eukaryota; kingdom Metazoa; phylum Chordata; class Mammalia; order Rodentia; family Sciuridae; genus Urocitellus; species Urocitellus parryii. Next base: position 208,247,758 of record NC_135535.1, on the reverse strand, counting down.
CATATGTACCCCTGTCAACCCATCACAAAGTTAGGATAACAAACTTTGAATGGTTCCCAGATGTCTTGATGAACCCTTGGTCATATTCTCTTGCTCTTCCTCCCCAATCCCTGTCCTCCTCAGAAACAACTGATCTGCTCTCCACCCTGTGCAGCAGCCTGCATTTCCTACAGGTGTGCATCTGTGAAATCCCGTGTGCTGTTCCTTTTTCTGACTTCTCTCCCATGAAGCGGTTGCTTTCAGGTTCATGGGTATTGCCGTTGTAGTGGTGGTTTATCCCCTGGCATTGCTGACTTGCTCCCTGTGTTTCAGATCCACCAAGGTATGCGCATCCACTCACCTCTTGATAGACATTTGGATGTTTGGGTCATCTGCACTGTGGGGTCACCACACCATACAGGGGTTACCCACCTGTATTCAGGAGGATCCACATGGGCAGGTATTTTCATTTCTCCTGGGTAGTTATTGACAGGTGGGGTGACCTGGCCATCTGACAGGGAACATTTACTACTTAAGAAGTCGCCCACCTGTGCTCCTGGGTTGTGCCATCTTCATGCCCACGGCATCAAGGGGGCCTCTAACTCCCACAAACTTGCCAACATTTGACACGCTCAGTCCTTCAGCGCTCCAGCCTGCGGCAGTAAATCACTGTGGTTTTAATTTACATTTCCCTAATGCCAAATGATGCTGAGCATCTTTTAATGGGTGTAACTGCCTGACTGCCTTCCATATATCTTCCTTTGTGATGTGACTGTTAAACTGTTTTGCCCAATTTACAATTGTTTGTTACTGGTATATAGAATGACACTGATTTTCTTCTATTGATCTTGGATACTGGTATCTTTTAAAAATAATTGGTAGATTTTATGGGGTCTTCCATATGAACAATGGAATAAAATAAACCTGCTTTTCATTTCTTCCTTTCCAATCTGCAGGCTTTGATCCTCTTTTTCCTGCGTGATTTCACTGGTTAGAGAATCCTGAACGGCGCTAATCAAGGAGGTCCTCTGGAGCCTCCTGGTCATGGGGGTCGTCTGGTCTTCATCATTGGCTGAAGTTAGGTGCTGGGTGGGCTCCTTTCTCAGGCAGGGTGCAGGAGAAAGTTCTCAGTTCCTTTTTTGTGGAGCGTTTTTTTATCAACAGTGTCTGTCAGATTTCATTCTATGACCTTGAGATGATCTTAATTTTTCTTCTTAGTCTGTGAATATGGTAAATTACATTTGATTGATTTCCAAATGTTAAACCAACCTTCCCTTTCTGGGCTAAGCCCCATTAGGCCATAATGTATTATTCATTTATGTAATTTTATATTCAACTTGCAAAAATTTTGTTAAAAGTTTTTGCATATTTATTAATGAGGGATATTGGTCATGTAGTTTGCAGTCTTTGGCTGGTTCCTTTTCAGAGGGCGTTACTTGTGCGAATCCAATTCACTTGGCTGGAATAGGCTCTTAGAGTCCTCTTCCGTCCCATGTCAGTTTGGTATTTGCAAAAAATTGCTTATGTCATTTCCTCATTCCCTAATGCTGTAGGATTTTGGTCATGTCATCTATTTATTCCAATATGAGTAAGTCGTTATTTCTTTTTCTCCCTTGATCAATCTTTTGATGAGTTTATCAATTTTGTTAAAGAGCTATTTTTTGACTTTATTTTCTACAATTATCTATAACCCATTTTGTTAAATTTTGCTCTTACTTTGAGAATTTTCTTCTTTTAGCTTACTTTAATTTCAGATTACTTGATTTTTTTCTAGCTTTTTAATACAGCCACATGGATTCCTGACTTGGAGCCTTTGAAGACTTTTCCTAGTATCAGTGTTTAAAGCTGTAAGTTTCTTCTCTATGTCTGCTTTGGCTGCTAAATGCAACTGGATATCTTGTATGTTTACTATTATTTAGTTTGAAATATTTATAATTCCCCTTTTGACTTTTTCCTCAATCCGCAGTCTATGCACAGGCATACTGTACCACTTCCAAATTATTGAGGTATTTGAAAGATAACTTTTTGTTCTATGTTTTGGCTTTGATTCACTGAGGTTAGGATGCCTCTGACGTGGATCCCAGTCGCTTCCTGTGTATGGAGACGTGCTCATCGCCAGCACGTGGCTTCTTTGTGGTGTCCCCTTGATGCAGGTAGAAAGGAGCTGCTGGTGCTGACTGTCCTCTTTGGTACCCGTCAGCTCACTGCGGGACACATGAGCTCCTCCATCCGGACACAGCCTGCTGCTCCCTGAGAGGGGATGGTTGACGTTGGCGGGTGATGGTTGATTGGCCGTTTCTCCCGGTTTTCTTTTCCTGTGCTGGGGAGCACTGTGGTTGGGAGCACACACGCTGATGATTGCTGTGTCCTCACGACATTGTGTCTTTTTAATCTCTGGCAAGGCAATTTTTCTTACAGTCAGTTTTGTTCTAAGGCACACGTGGCCAAGGATGTTTTGCCTTGTCAGTTCCTCCTGCTTATGGTGACTCTTTGTACGGCTTCCGTTTTGCCACTTTTATCATCAACTCTTAGTGTTTTGCGTTGTGTGACTGTTCTCGACATGATGGACGTAGATCTTGCAGAGACACTGTTTAGCTGGAGTTTTTCACCCATTTACACCCAACGTAAATGGTATGTGGTTGCATTTAGGTCTCTTGTTTTGCTTTTTTCCTGCCTATTCCATCAGCTTTGAGGACGAGATGGGAGCAAACATGTTGCTTTACATGATTGTTGTTGGGAAGATGGCAGAGCATGGGTTTCTGTCCTGCATGCTCCAGGAAGCACACAGTGGGGCCACCGAGGAGAGAGAGGTGTCAGTGATTGCATGAGATTGAGGTGAGTCAGGGAGTGAGCCCCCTAGAAGTTGAGGTAGGTTGTGAGGGTTCCTGGCTGACCATCATTGATCCCTTCATCATGGCTTAATTCAACACCAATATGAGAGTTCCCTTGTGGAAAAAAAGGAAGCATTGCTCTTGTCCCAGAGCCCTGAGTCTCTTGTTGACAGACCTGTGTCAAACAATCATTGAGACACTAGTGTTACAATAATGCACTAGAACAGGGCTACAGAACAATAGAAAGGACCATTCCTCCAGGGTCAAGTATCACCTTGACCTTGGGTAGGTGTGAGGAAGGTGCAAGGAGTAGGGTGTCACCACCACTGGCCCTGGAGTTGGGACCTGAAGTCCAAGTGGGTTGAGCTGGGGATGTGTGTGGACGGAGGGGAGGGTTCAGGCAGAGAAGCTCTGTGGAAAGGCATGTGGCACACTGATGGGCTGAGTGGGTGTTGGTGTGGCCAGAACGCAGAGAGCACGCAGGGCACAGGAGGGAGGGCAGCGTGGGGACCGTGCTGGGCTCTCGCGCTGCCATCGAGGCTCCTCTGACAGTGGAGCACTTGAAATGCACCCCATCTCTTGGTTGTGTGACGTGTTTCCCTTTAAATCATCAAGGCTGTCTTTGATGTAAGTAAGTAGAACTGATGGAGTTGGGTTAAAATGAATGATCAAGGCAATTCACAAAATGAGCCATTGCCAGTTTTCTTACAGTCGATTTTACTTCTGTTTGAGGGAAACACAGGTAATTAGAGAATATCAGGTGTGGCAGGCTTCTGGGAGGCTTCCCTCGAGCCCTGGGGCTCTCGGCAGACCAGACGTTCCAGCACAGACCTGCGTGGACAAACCACGCGGGCTGTGCACACACACTACGGGACCCTCCGTGGCGGTAGGGATGACAGGTGGGACTTCCCAGCTTCTGCATATGTACCTTCATCCTCCAGGAGGCTCTGCCAGGAGGAGTTTCAGTGCCAGTGCTGGGTGTTTGTGAATCTCCACCTACAGCATTAGCTGGGACACTGGAATATTAGGATCATGGGACTATTCGCTGAGTGCCTTCCAGTGTAGCCGTGGCACCTGGTATCTTGCTGTTAGTAGTGAAGGATGAGAAGGGGAGTGTGACTAGGTGGAGCAAGAGGGAGTGCACAGGAGACAGCTGAGGCTGGTTGGGCAGCTGGAGAGTGCAAGGGAGGCGAGGTAGACATGGGTGGCAGGGTGGGGACAGGCCTGTTAGGGCTGGAGGGAGACTTTTTCTTTTCATATTTAAAAATTCTTTTTACAATGTATATGCACTTTTTTTAACAAATAAGAAAAGTGGGTAAATGACAAAAGGCAAGCACAATTCTGCATTCCTGCTTTTTCTCATTTCTAGTTCAACAAGTATTTCTTGAGCATGTATTAGGTGCCAGGTACTGTGCTACAGGGGGGATGGTTATCTCTGTCAACAAGAAAAAACAGCTCAGGAGGATTTTGGGAAAAGACAGCACTGTGCACATAGCAGTTGTCTTCATGGTTTTGAATCAATTCAGAGGAAAACTGAGAGCTCAGGGAGTACTGATTCACTGCTCCAGTCTGCGAGGCCCCTGTGGAGACACGACATCCACCGCATTTCTTTCTGTTTGGCTTCCTCTGTTGAGAGTTTAGAAGTGGGAGGAGCAGAACATGCCTGGGAAACTCTGCAGATAAATTCTTGAGCTGGAAATGCACATTACTAAATTCCTTAATACAAAAAATAATGCTTTAAATTGTACTTTGGACACGATGTCCACTTTTTTGGCTCAACAAACAAACCCGAAATTGTTTTTAGCTTTCTGCTCTGGCATGCACAAAGTTTTGCCTAAAACCCTTGGAGATTTGCTGGAAAAGATTTATTTCTGTGCATTCTGAAGAGCATGCCAAAATCCCGCTGCTTCGTGTTTTTCAAGACTCTTCTAAATTAAAATGCTAGTGCGCATGTGAGAGGGTAAATGTTGGGTTAGTCGTTGTGCACAGTAAATGTGCTTATTTCCAGGAAGAGAGGGGTGAGGGTGGTGCAAAGAGGCCAGGGCTCGGCCACTGGTTCTGGCTCTGAAGGGCTGGAGTCTACTTTGCTCCTAAGCAAGTCCCTGCCTCCGTTGAATAAAAAGTCACACACACATAAAAGTCTGGTAATTTGGAGCTGCATTTAATCAATTTTACACTGAATTCTATCAGTTGACTGAACACAGCCAAAACCTCCTACTGCATCCACAAAAACAAGGAGACAAAACACTTGCAATGACAGCAAAGTAAAATGACTTATCAATTAAGGATGTTCCAGGCACTTTGCAGCTTTGTTGATGGTCAGGATCAAAAGCATGAGCATTTGTGCAGAAACATGAAGACACACGTTGAAAACTTGAAGAGCTGTTTTCTCTCAGATAAACTTGTTCAATGAAAGAAGTGTTATAAACAGCCTGGCATAGTGGTGCATGCCTGTAATTCCAGTGACTTGAGAGACTGAGGCACGAGGAACCATAAGTTCAAGATCATCTTCAGCAACTCATCTAGGCACTGTCTCAAAATAACAAGAAATAAAAAGGGTTGGAGATGTGTCTCAGTGATTAAGCACCCCTGGATTCATCCAATCCTCAGTACCAAAGCAAATGTAAAAAGGGGTTTTGAACAAACATGTAAAAATATATTTATCTTTCTGCATTGAATTTACTGATTGGAATATTTTTATATTCGTAATACAGATTTGAATTAAATATCCATACTGCATTGGATCTAAAAAAAATGTCATATACATAGTTTTCTAAAGTGTTGGACAGAATGAAAAAAAAAATCCAAACTTTTGTTCTGTTCAACTGTGGCAGTCGTGACAGATCCTTGGACGCAGAGAAGGGTTTTGCAACCACAAGTGCTTACAGCAAAGTCAAAATCCCTCGTGCCCTTCCCAAGCCTGAGCTGATACCCAACCACGATGACTGATTGTCCCTTGGTAACAGAATTCCCCCTTGTTTATCTGATATGGCCACTCTCCTAATCACTGCACTTTATTTATTTATTTACATGTGGTAAGAATCTCTATCACTGGAATGAAATGTGTGGAGGAAAACCAAGTTCTCAATGTGCGGAAGACCCCAGGACCACTGTCGTGTTCCCTGCCTGGATCCCGACCTGGGGCAGGCGAGTCTGAGCCCTTAGGCTGTAGATGTAGGGCAGGCCGAGGCAGTGGAGAAGCCTAGGATGTTTTTCTTGAGTTACTGTTACCCACAGAAATGATGTATTTAAAAGTATGATACAAATAACAATGTAGCAATGAGGACAGGCTTGGTCAGCATGAATTTACTCCAAGTAGCTGAGGAGTTCGAGAACAAGTCAAACCTTCTCTTAAAGACCCTCTACATCAGACTCTCAGCACTCGCCCCATAGCAAAGGCATCGATCCGTCTTCCCTTGGGGTAGGTAGCAATGAAGTATGCAAAGGCTTGAGCCTTCAGTGGAATAAGGACAAGAACCGCGTGCTGTGGCTGGAGTGGCCTGCACATCTAAGCAGAGGAGGAGCCCATGCCGTGGAGGATGGCAGGAGGGGAAGAGCCTTCCCTTCCCAAGCTGCAGGCTGAAGCCATAGATGGGGCGTGTGCGGGGCAACCTTTGACCTCCACAGTGCACCAGTGCTGGGCCCGCTGTACCACCCACTGGTCAGGCAACCCAGGACAGGTTCTGAGGCCCCTCCTCCGCGGCCCTGGCTTCTCAGGAACAGCACCTGTTATTCTCTTCTCTCTGTTCTTTCAGTCCTCTGCTGGGTCCTGCAGGACAGAAGCACATTATTTCCTCCCCCCCACAGCAGATCCAGTACAGCAAACAGCCCGCCCCTCCGGGCCTGCATGCCCATCTGAGGGCCCATGCCGTCCTGTGGCAGCCATCCCAGCCCCCATACACTCCAGGATGATTCCCACCACCACTGTCCCCAGGTGTCTGGGCAGGTCGGCTCTCTGAGGATTCCCGTAGCCGCGCCATGGTGGCCACACTTCACCGCTGTCTTCCTTCTCCTCTCTGCACCCTCCTCCTCTCCCTGATGGGGCAAGTTGGGGGGAAGTGCTCAGGCCAGCTGCGCTTTTCCCTGCATGGCCCAGGAGGACCCTGTGAAGCCCATGGCTGTGGTGTCTACAAGGCAGTGCACCCAGTTCACCCTGAGTCCAAGACCTAGACTGATGTGTCAGCAAGTCACAGCACTTGAGGCCAGAGACATCCAAACCAAACTCCTTTTCTCCCAGGGGACCATTTCAGGGCCAGTTCACCTCCCACCCAGGGTCACTCTGCTTCACAGTGGGGCCAGCCAGGCAGTGAGCTGGTGTAAAGAGTGAATGCTAGCACCTGGCCCCTGTCCAGCAGTGTCCGGCTGACCCTGTTCTACCTCCCCACTGCCACTGGGATCTGGTCCCCTGGGGCCACCAGAACAGCATGTCTGCTGTCCAAGGGTGTGCCCCCCGAGCTCTGTCCACCCCTGCAGCAGACACCGTGGAGGAGAGCAGGTGTGAGGATCACTGCTCCGCTCAAACCCTTCTCTCTTAGGATAGACTCTGAACTTGGCGAGATGCAGGGACTGGGTTGGCCACACACTGCTCCTCTGGTGGTGTCCCTGTGTCCTTATTTGTTCCCATCTCTGCATTAGCTGTTACATTTGTCTTTCAGGATATCACACCAGGCTTGTTCCTGGAGGACTTCATCCCACTCATTACACCTCAGGACCTTTCGATTCTAACCTCTTCTCCCACCAAAGCTCTGAGGTACGCAACCTCCTCCTTCTCTTCCTCCTTCTTCTTCATCGTCTTCTTCTTCTTCCAGCTGAGCCACATCCTCAGCCCTATTCTGTATATTATCTAGAGACAGGGTCTCGCTGAGTTGCTGAGAGCCTCACTATGTTACTGAGGCTGGCTTTGAACTTGGGATCCCCCTGCCTCAGCTGCTGGGATCACAGTTGTGCACTACTGTCCCTGGGGAGGCTCCTCCTGCACAGCTTTCAGGTCACATTTGTGATTAGGGAATTATTTGCATCAGATTTCCCTTCTCAGCTTACTTCACACACAAAAGAGACCCTGCCCATCTCATCCATTATTGCACAGCCAATATTTACAGAGTTCAGTTCACACACATTTGTTAAATGGATGCATGCACCTATTTGTCAAGCATATATTTTTATTGAAGGTAGGCCGTGGGAAACATAGGAAGCAATTTAAATGCAAAATGAAGAACAAAAAAATTCAAGTTCTATGTATGAACAGCAGCCTAACAAAAGTCATAGTGTGAAATCGTAGATCTGTGTAAGCACAAACACAACCGTCAGAGCTGAACGATGAGGAGTACACTTCCTGTTGTTAGGATTCTCCTACTGGTGAATGGCGTTGGCCGGCTCCATGGACAAAGGCTTCTATTGGCTCCAGTGCACAGCCGAGCTCCAGTTGTGACCCCGTGTGGGAGTGTGCGGGCCTTAGACACAGACATGCAGCTTCCTGAGAAGTGGGCACAGGTGGCAGAAGGAAAATGTCCCCTGATGAGCCTCCTGGCTGGCTAGTCAAATGCACACTGAACGCAGGCTTGCATGACTTCAGCCAGTGTCCTTGTCTATTATGGGCTCTTTGGAAAGTGACAGAAGTCTCTGTTCTAGAGCAATAGGTGGAAACCAAGATGGCCCTGGGAAAATCAGGACGCAGGGTCACTCTGAGGAGGAAGAGGCACTGAGGGAAGTGTCAGTTCAGGGAGAAGCAAAGAGCAGTCAAGACCCGAGAGGAAGAGTGAACTGTGTTGGTGAATTGGAGGGAAGAGCCATGGAAAACCATCCAGGGTCTTTTTCCCAAGCCAGCTGTCATGGGCGACCCCAATTTTAATTTAAAGGGTCAGTGTAAGGAAAAGGATGACCATTCCCCATGGACCCAGTTATATCTTTAGAGTTTGCTCTTGTCCAAAAATAACGAATTCCTTCTCTGTGAATTGTGCACCAAGAGGTTCCTGCTTCGTGACTTCCTTGTAAGAATCTCTGAATCGCCTTACAGCAATGTTCAGATAACATCCTGGCCACCCCACACGAGAGAAGGCCAGGGAAGAGCCTGGCAGCAGGGGTTGGAGTCCTGTTCCCACTCGCTAACCCTGTGTCTGGTCTAACTCTGCTGCAGGATCCTTCTCCATAAAGTGACACGGAGCCTGTGTGTGAGCAAGACCACAGCCGAGGCTCTGGAGGCGCAGGGAGTCGGGCCCTGTGACAGCACTGGGTACTACACACTGAGGGTTTTCTGAGTCAAAGCTGCAGGGGGACCTGGGGTCATGTGTTCTTCTGAGACACTTGAAGAGGTGGGGTCAGAGAAATGTGCAAGTGAATTGGCAGTGGTCTGGACTCCTGGCCAGCTGAAGAGGACTCTGATGTGGCAGGGTGGGTGGGGGCTGGAGCAGGGGCTGCTCTTGCTGAGCAGGCCAGAGTTTCATCCTGGTGAAGCTCTTTTGTGGATCCTTGCGTTGGCTGAAAAGCTGCGTGTTCACGAACAAGGAGAGGGCAGAGATTACTTGAATCTGGTGAATAGTATTCCATACCCAAGGTCCCATTTGATTTAAAAGTTCACCAGGTCAGTTTGGGGACTAAAAAGTGGAATCAATGTCTGCTGCCTGTGCCTGGAACTTATGCAACTGGAGTGGAGTCTCTTTGTTTCTCTGTCACAAGGTCTGGAAGTGGCTTCCTGCTGCTCCAGCCAGCTAGGCCAGCGCAGCTTGCCTGGGTCCCCCACCCCTGGCTCACCCTGCCCGTGGATCCCTGGAGCCCCTTCTCTATACCTTCCCTGGTGGACTTCCCACTCACTCCTGTGGTCTCAATGGTCACTTCTGTGCGGAAGGTTCAGCAACAATGTGCCTGCCCCACTTCTCCTGAGCTCTGCTCGGTTTTCTAGGACTGTTGCAGTCCCCTCCCAGAGTTAGACTGTCCTCTGGCTCCGCCAGGGCCAAGCCCTCACCTCCCTGTGGCCACGAAGCACAGGGCTCCCAGCAGCAGCTCTTCCATCTACCCCCAGGCCCCAGGTGGGGTCTGGAGTCCACGTGCACCTTCTCTCCGCAGCCTCCTGTGTGGCGGCACCTGCTAGGAGCCAGCCTCCGCCGGCTTCCTGGAGCCCCATAGCTGCCTCTCCCCTCTGTTCCCCACCACCCCCAACTGAGGTCTCTGTCACTTTTCCTCGATGTGGTTAGAAGGCCATTCCAGTTGGCATCCCTGACCAAAGTTCCTTCTCATTCAATTCATGTCACACATGATTTTTGGAGGAACACGACCAGAAAATCTCTTTAAAAGGTTAAGCTTCCTCTCCTTTGATTTCTGACCAGCTTTAAGATTAGAATCTAGCCCAATCTATGCTTGGCCTTTTCCTCTATTACCCCCTTGGCTCCAAACACGTGGCCCACGTAGAGGAGACCATGGCGTTTCCTTCTGGCATCTGCCCCTCCCCAGCACCCCTCCCGACCTCCAGCCCCTGAGGTGAGGTTCCTCCCTCCCAGCTGCTCCCAGAGGCAGGTCCTAAAGGACTCTTGAGATAGTCCACAAGGAGCTCTCCAGCTCCCCACGCCCATCTCTGCTTCAGAAGATGCTTCCAGAGCCTCGCTGTCACCTCTTGGCCAGACCCCCTCCTGCTGACTTTCCTTAGCCTGTATTTCAAGAACATGTTGTTTTCCCTGCTGGATCAGGGATAGTTTGAAGATAGACTTTATGTCTTAACTCCTTAGCCACATGCCTGTTATAATTTCCGAAGAGAGCATTTCTGCAGCTTACTTGAGACCAGCAGAGAAGCTTGCGGTAACAAAAGCAAGCGCACGCATCATCATTTCCATCGAAGTGGCGATCTGCCAGCAGAGGGGGTGTGAAACGTCCTGGGGTGGGCAGCTGAAGTGTGTGGGCAGCATGGTGCTGTTGGAGGACTTGTAAAGTACCCACGTGGAATTACAAAGTCCTTGAAGTTCAGTGCACAAGTTCATTTATCTCTAGATGTGCACAGATACACCCGTACGCCAGGAAGAGCACATCTCCGAATGGGATGACGTAGTGTGAAGGTTTTGCAAACCTGGAACACATACACAGAGGGAATTTACGGCTGTTAATAATAAAGTTTCTTAACATTAAGCAATCGCCTGAGAGGGAAGAATGGGCTGGGCCGTTATGTAATGTTATTTGAAGAGCAAGAACTACTCTCTTCTGGAGAAGTGGACCCTTGTGCTTAGTCTTGATTTTTTTTTTCCTTCTTTCTTTTTTAATCTTTTCTTCCCTAACTCTGCCGCTGGGAAAGCTTCATCTTGCCAAGAGCTGTGATTTGTGTGTGAGCCGTGCATGGGCCGTGGTCCCTGCTGGCTGGAGACTGGAGCACACTGGGCCGGCCCATTGGCAGCCTGCTCTGCGCTGCTGTTTTGGGAAGTTATCTGAGTGTTGCATGAAATTGACAAAATAAATTGTCGGGACCACTTTGTGCTTTTGTCACTGTTTAAAAAGTTGAAGTTAGTTGTTTGCTTAATACCCCAAGCTGATGAGGCATTTCATTATCTCACCGCTAATACACTCCAGAAAATGGAATCATTAGAGAACAGAAGTCATTGAAATGTAAACATGTGAATAATTTACACTTGCAACTGGTGTTAAATAAAAGGTTTTAATCTAGACCGAGATCTGACAATAAATATTCATTTCTAATTTCCAATGAGTAAACTTTATCTCTTTTAAAAGCCTTTTCATTTGAATTTTTTTTTCCTCTGGAAGATAATGACAAATTTGACACGGGCACATTTGGGAATAAAATTTCCTTCTGGTCAACACAACCATGAAAAGTTATTATGAAAATCAAAATTTGAAATAATTGCAAGCGTTGTAACGAGCGACCATTTTAGGGTTCTCATGCTGTCACTGCGCCCACCCTCCACCCCCCTGTGGCTTGCCTTCCTGGACCGGTTTTCCTGGGGGACGTGACAGAGTCTTGGAGGAAGGGAACTGCCTCTCGTTGGGCAGTTGGCTGGACGCTTGCCAGGCCGGAGCAGCCCAGAGAGGGCTGGCTTTTCCTTTACCAGCCAGGGTCCACGTGGGCCTGACAGAGGACCCAGGGTGGCCAAGAGGGGCACTGTCAGCCATGCAGGGCTCCACGATGCCCAGGGGGCGGGTCCACCCTCTGTCAGCATCAGCACTACACTGTGCCCTCCCTTCCCATTCATCCCCGAGAGCATCACAGAGAGAGCAAGGCCTGCTGTTCTGCTTACTCTTCTCAAAAAGTGGCTTTTGTGAGCTGTGACTCACACACACCAAGTCCACCCTGTTCAGGTGCATGTCTGAAGACTGCTTGCCCAGTGCCTTGGTGATAGTTCAGTCTCAATGCACAATTGTTGGATAAAAGAACCAGCATGTGGAAGAGACCCCTGCACTCCCATGACTACAGCCACACTTGTCCCCGCAGTGTAGAAATGAACCAGCTAAGGCACAGCGACGGGGAAGGGCATTAGGGAACCTTGTGCATAAGCACAACAGAACACTGTTCAGCCGCAAAGAAGGGTGAACAACCATCTTCTGCAGCACCATGGGTGGAACTGGAGGTGGTCAAGGACACGGAACACGCCAGGCAGGAAGACCATGCCGCACAAGCTCACTCCTTTGTGAATCCCAAAAGATTGACCTCGTGGAAGCTGAGGGCAGAATGGTGGATCCCAGGGGGCTAGAAGGGGGAGATGACAGGGTGGCAAAAGGCTTGTTGACAGGTGCTGAATTCCAGCTAGGTAGGAGCAAGAGGTTCTGCTGCACTATTGCACAGTGGGCGACGGAGACAACAAGGATGTATTGGCCATTTCCAAAACTAGAAGGGAGGATTTTGAATACTTTCACCGTAAGAAATGAGAGATATCTGATGGACAGGTGTTTAACATAATTTGAAAACTACACAGAGTATAGATGTATTGAAACACCACAATTTATGTACAACTGTTATGATTTAGTTAAAAAATAAATTTAGGGCTGGGGATGTGGCTCAAGTGGTAACGAGCTCGCCTGGCATGCGTGGGGCGCTGGGTTCGATCCTCAGCACCACATAAAATAAAATAACAATGTTGTGTCCACCGAAAACTAAAAAATAAATATTAAAAAATTCCCTCTCTCTCTCTCTCCTCTCTCTCTCTCTCTCTCCCATAAAAGAAATAAATAAATTAAATAAAGTTCTAAAAAGATGAATAAATGTGAGTAGCTAAATTCCAGTTTGCATCTTGGAGGCTTCTAGGATGCCAGGTCAGAAGTGAGTCAGGAGAGCTGGTCCCCTCTGAATGTCTCATTTTACAGCTGAGGGGACTCTCTGGCTCTGCACCTCTGATTCCTGAGGGTTGGTGCATCCTGGGATCCAAGAGAAGGTGGTGCCTGCTCTGAGGATGCACGGGTTCCAACAGGGCCGTTTGGAATTGCTTCTGAGTTTGAGACGAACCTGAAAGCCAAACCTTGAGTGACTTGCTGACAGCTGCTATTTCAGGCCCTGTCCACCTGGTCCTGCTGGCTGCCTGGTTCCTTCCCATCTGGCTGGATTCACCCCTGGATTTGTGCGCAGAGTGGCGTGGCCCTGTTGCCCCACTTCGCCCCTCTCCCACCCTCTGCTCGGGTGGCACCTCCCTTTCCACTCATCTCTGCCTGGCTCTGCCCTTTGAGGCTGCCCACCCTTCACCACGGCCAGCCTGCTGGGCAGCAGCTCTGGTGCCTCTGCTGCACTCTCGGGCCACTGGTGCTAACCCTGCATGGGAGGGGCACACCCACGCCCAGGGGCTTTTCTAGCTGGGTGGGCGATGCCTGCTCCTATGGCCTGCAGTGTGTTTTTACTATTTAACTCACAAGATTATTATAATCAAAACTCTGCTGGCTGAATTTCCCAAAGAATTTCTTTTTTTAATATGCAAACTTTTATTCATATTCCAGTAACAGAATATAAACAGAGACAATTCTTCAGAACATCTCCAAAGGGGCCATTTACAAGATCTCACTCAAAGAGTCACTTGTTCTTACAAAGAATTATATCATTTTCAAAGATATTTTAGACCACTGGATCAAATTCTTACATAATTATCCTGATTAAGCTTGCTGATTAAATCAGTTGTGATTCACCTGAAGGTGAACATAAACCATAAGACAGAGAGGATCTTTTGATTTAAAAATTGATTGTTAAAATCACCTTCTCTAAATTCCCCATTGATATTTTATTTTAATAAATAAATATGTTTGATTTTTATCTTTTTTCCAAAAATCTATTTTCTTTTTTATTTTCTCAAACCAAGGAAATACATAATAAAAATGTGATGATCTAAATAAATATATAAAAATCAATAGGAATCTTGCATATCAGCCATAATCAGCACAATTAGTAGAAAAGAAATTGTATTTACAGAACAATACAGAATGTAGAGGATGTATCTAGGAAAAATATCATGAAGAATAATAGAAAACCCAAAGAAGAAAATGACAAAAATTGCCAAGAAAGATAAAAATAAGATTTGAACAATGAAAGAGAAATAATTTGCTCTGGGTGGGCAGACTCTATGTTGTGATAACCACAGACAATTTTCTATATTTTCTTAAGAATACTGTGAAATGTTAAAAAAAAAAGAACTTGAACATGTGATCTATTTATTCAGTCCACATTTAAAGATTTATCAGGCCATAGAGTAGGAGCCTCATTGCGGATCTTGCTCTCCCCGATGCTTTCTGAAACCCAAATCAACAGAAGAAGGTAGCAAAGGACAAGAATGGTACAGACCACAGAAACCAGGAGGCAGAGAAGGCACGGCTGACCCCGGCAAGCACGGGCGGCTGTGGCCAAAATGCCCTTTGCAGAGGCAGAGGCAGAGGACAGGGGCCTGTGGGGAGCGTGGGAGGGACTGCCTGCCTGTCCTGGGACCTGGGGAAGCTGCAAATGTCCCTAAGGAAGTGGCTCCCTGGATGCGGGCTGGCAGCCACAGGGGACCAGGCCAAGGTCCTCCAGGACTCAGAGCTACGAGTGAGCACAGAAATGGTGCACCTGTGGACACTGCAGCCCATGGGAACTCAGAGGGACCAGCATCACACCCAGATAGATAGAGCCGCCATGCTGTGGGGTGGGCCACAGAGGCCAGCTGAGTAGGCCACGGAGGCCATTGAGTAGGCCTGGGGCAGAGGGAGAGAGGGTGGCCGTGCAGCAGGGAGTCTCACCCGGTGAGCATCCTCACAGCCAAATACAACCTCTCAGGGCCAGTGCTACCCTGAAAACTAGGCCTGCAAAGACCTCCTCACACGGGGTTTGGCTCCCAGACAGAGAGGCAGACACCCAAACACCACATTCTGGGCCACTGACAATAAGGACAGCCCTGACGCAGGCACATCGAACCTGCCAACTGCCTACTCGAGTCCCACCCAGGGCAGCCTGCTCCTAATAGGGTAGAAGACACCACTGGGTAAGCAGTTTAGCCATGGGCCACCTAAAGGGGCGTGATTAAACTCTTACAAGAGTCATGAAAATACGCTCAATAGTATTATGACACACCATGGTGACACACCAGAAAAATATGATCACAGGCACACAGTCTTTACACCATTCAAGATTAGCTAGGCTTAATTAAGATAATGACTGGAAACTTGAGAAAACAGCATTAAACGGTATTACTAGATCTGAGAAGCCAGACAGGAAAACAAAGAGAAGATGGAAGATAAGAAATGGAGATCTCAGGAGGGATTTAGGAGGACAAAAGAAAGAATCTCAGCCATACAGACATAACTGGAAGACATGCAATAACGAGGGAAGACCTGGAGGGCTCAGAAAGGGAACAGAGGATAGAAAGGGGGAAAATGTGGAGACGGCATAGTAGAAATTGAAACCAATAAAGTATCGAAAAGGAAATGATAAATATAGAGACCAAACAAAGGAGATCCAAAATACACTTAACTGGAGTCTCCAAAGATGAAGCCAAAGCAAGAGAACAAAACAAAATGCAAATTCTGATTTAATAAAACTTCCTGAGATAAAAGAAGTCTTTACATATTGAAAAGGACACTCAGTACATGAGCAAACTGACCCAGAATGAAAACCCCTAGATGTATCCTAGTAAAGGCGATGGACTTCAAAGATAAGGAAAACAGCTTTTGAGAATCCAGGCAAAATGTGTAAATAACTTATAAGGGAAAGAAAATGAGACCACATCAATCTTTTCAACAGAAACGTCTTATGCAAAAAAGCACCATTTTAAACTTATCAAGTAAAGAGAAGGTGACTGGTTTCATATCCAGGCCTGCTTTCCTTCAAGTGCAAAATTCGTGAATAAATGCAAGGAACATTCCAGAGCTCCAGGGCAAATGTTCCCAGGGATTACCCAGAAAATGAACTTGAGAGGATCGTGCCACAACGAGAGACGCTGTGCCAGGAAGTGTCGGAGTCACTGGGGGTATTCAGCTGCAGAAGTCAGAGGACAGACTGGAAAGAGGGACCAGAGGGTGTGTCCTCTGCTCTGACAAGGTAGAGGTGGTGTAAGGAAAGTGCAAGGAGGAAGGAGTAAGAAGAAAGTACCAGGCTGCCCCCTGGGTACCAGCTGAAAGTGGAATAGTATTGGTGCAGCGGGTAAGTCAAGTAGGAGAATTTTGTGACTATTAGGAGTCAAAAAAACAAAACAAAACAGGAGTCTGATGATTCTGCAGTGGACAAAGGGTCAGGAGAGGGGCAAAGTCAATATTTTATGTCTGCTTTCATGACACAGGACCATTCGCGCAGCCAGGATACTGAAAGAAATTCAGCCACAGTGAAAACGTTGTGATTTTTTTTCCCTTTCTCTTGAGGATGGTACTAGCCTCATACAAGCTTAGATGCTTCAGAAAAGATATTTTGTTTTTTATTGATAACTGAGGGCCAAATTCTCTTGCAAAATCCAAGTTGAGATTGCTGGTGAATCTAATGAAAGAGGAGACCAGGGCATCCGAAAAGATACTAATAACAAAGGAAACACTAGAAGAAAGATCTAAGCCTTCCTTAATACCAAAATAAATAATAGAATAGAAAAAGAAAAGGACCCCTTAGAATACCTGTGTGTAGGCATGTGTCTGTATGGGAGCATACAAGCACACCTGCTTACCTGCAGGTAAGCATAGTGTCTAATTAACATTACATGAAACTATATGAGGAACTGATGATGTCAAACTGATTTATTCATATAAAAAATATAAAAATGTTTGACTCAGTGCTTTATTTTACTTTTGTTTTCCCCAGGGATAGGGATTGAACACAGGACCTCCCACATGCTAGGCAAAGGCTCTACCACTGAGCCATATCCCTAGCCCCAACTCACTGACTTTAAAAATGATGTTTGATTGCCTAATGAGCAAATCACAACTCAGAGCTCTGTCCTAAAGCTATGCCTAATGCCAAGTAACTGAGAAAAACAGATAAGACTCTGGGTGAAGGTGCAAACACTTGTAGAAAGAAAGCTATCTTTATAAAACAAAAGGTTGTATTCAAATCAAAAAGCATTAAATGAAGGGAAAAGAGGACATTTTATAATACTTAAGGTCACAATTTCCAGTGATTACATTAAAGTTATTAATATCCATGCATTAGATCATTCAGAAGCAACCCTTACCTAGTAGAAATCATGGAGGGGAGGAAGGAATGAACAGACAAGTGGAAGAGAAGAAGCAGACAGGCAGACCAGTCAGGCAACTCCCTCTCCCAGGCCTAGAGAGATGGACACCCTGGTCTGCCATCTTCACTAGGTAGGGGACTGAAGACTGCAGGAAAGAAGACTGCTGCATTTCAAACTCTTTACTCCTCTGTGTTTGTATTTATCACTGTGACCAAAATGCCCCAGCAAGAACACCTCTGGGAGGAAAGTTTATTTTGGGCCCACAGTTTCAGAGGAGTCTGTGGCCAGCCGACTCCATTGCTCCAGGCTCGGGGTGAGGCAGGACATCATGGGGGAAGGCACAACGGAGGGAAGCAGCTCAGCCCAACTAGGAAGCAGAGGGGCCATGTGGGTTGCGACCACAGACCATAGGGCAGGACAGCATGAGCCCTTTGAAGCCCACCTGTCACCACCATGTGCCCCAGAGGCTGGACATGGAGACCAGGGCCTGTTGCCTGGCTGGGCATGACTTGGGTGTGCATTGTCCCTGGATCCTCCCTCCTACCCTCTGCTTCCTGGCCACCCAGGCCCAGAGGATTGGAGTGGGCTGACCGTGGAGTGTGACCTTTGAAACTGTGAGCCCAAATAAAATGTTCCTCTTCTGAGCTGTTCTCATTGGCTATTTTGGTCACAGCAATGAAGAGCCATCTAATAGAGAATAACAGAGAGCATGGGGTCTCTTTTCAAGTACACGTTCACAGAAAATGGCCATCTATCAGGCCACAGAGAAAACTTCAAAAATTCCAAAATTGTAAGTAAGACAAACCTCCCTCACTGACTAAATGCAGTAAAATGAGGAATTAATAAGAAAATACACAATATTAGTAACGCAAACCACCCTCACCAAGTGTGATAAAACTAGAGATTAATGAGAAAATAGACAAATACGCTCTTCTACCTGGGAAAGGAAAACCATCTATTAAACAACTGCTGGGTCAAAGGGGAAATAAACAAAATTGCCAAATTTCTAAAATTATACTAAGGAAAACCTAGGGTTCCAGAATTTGTGGGAAGCAGCTAAACTAAAGCACAGAGGAGGGAAATTATACACAATGCACCTATACCATCAGAAGTGGAGGTAAACAAATCACATACAGCTCAAAACCCCACCAGGTAACTAAACACAACGAATAAAGACATTATGTTTAAAATGTAAAAAAATGGGTGCAAAGTTGCGCATCTGGTTGTTTTCAAGGGTGGGCATTGCCAACGCTGTGTGTGATTTCACAATTTCTGGGTTCTCTGCCTCCTTTCATTTTACCAGAGCTGACTTAAAATGTCTCGGCTGTTATCCATCTTTACTGGGAACGCTTTTTCTCGGGTACTCAAATCTTTCAGTGTCGGCGTATTTTTATACTTTCTCAATTATTTCTTAACTTTCCCCTTCTTTGTGTTGTGAAAATCACACACAGAGAAGTGGGAACAGACTGATATGAGCACCAAAAATATTATAGGATTATTGGCTGTTGATTATATTAATTAGTGTCTGTGTTGGATAAAAGACTATAAGCAATGTGCCCAAGTTGTAATGTGAACAGCAAAACTCAGATAAACTGCAGAACTTAGAAAGACTTAAGTTAGTGATGTAAGCATCTACACCCGGGGTGTACACCCCAGACCTCACCCAGTTATCAGCTGTAAGCAACTGAACTAGGACTCAAAACCCAGACTTCTGGGGGGCGATGGAACTAACAAGAACTGGACAGAGAGATGGAGACCTCTGTGTTGTCCTCCCTGCACCAGACTCCTCAGACCCTGATGGAGTTCCAGTGACCCGGACTTGGGGGTAGACTCAATTAGGACTTAAGAATTAGGATGTGTGGCTGGAGTGTGATGAACATCAATAATATAGGATTGATTGACTCTGACTCTGCCTGAGACTGAGTCAATAACAACTGCTTGTGACACAGATGCACACACAGGCTCACACACATTCACCCTCACACTCTCACGTGCACAGGCGTGCTCCAGCAGCGCTGCTAACCAGCAGTTTCCTGGACCCTCCTCCAGAACTCAGCCTCCGCTCCCTCCACAGCCAAGCCTTCTCTGTGAACCTTGGTGTGTCCCCCCCACACGCCTGCCTTTGTCCTCCCTTCTTCTGCTCAGCCGTGTGTGTGTGTGTGTGTGTGTGTGTGTGTGTGTATGTGTGTGTGTGTGTGTGGACTGCGCCCCTGTTGGGGTGCAGCTATGCTGGGCTCAGTCCCCAGACAAAGAACTCCTTTGCTGTCAAATTCCAACTTATTTCTTCTCTCCTTGATGGACTTTGGGGCCGCTTCACTTTTTTGGTTACTATATATAGCGCAGCTGTGCCCATTGTTCCTTTCCTGGAGTTTGGTTGCAGAGGTGCTCCAGGGTGTATCCCTAAGACTGCGCCCTGCCGGACTGGGCATTGTTTGTATTTGAATTCACTGAGTAACAGGCTAAGTTTGTTTTCAGATACTCGCCCACCAGGGAGGGACCCTGATTCTGTCCCTTTAACCTTGGACCCCAAGCCCATCAACTTCTTAGGTTAGAAGCTGTTCTGGGGGCCCAGGACTCACCTTCCCTGGGAGCACGGGCTTTCCTGAGTCTGCCCGGCATTTGCTCGCTGTGTCGGTGATCTTCTCTCATCCAGTGAAGGTCCCTAAAGTGATTGAATTTATCATCGCTTTTAGTTGTTCTCGGTGGAAGGGATGGTTCCCAAACCTAAAATGCGATAGGAGAAATGTGAGCCTCTGTTCTTGACAGTATTAATTACTTCCTGATACTTGAGATTTTTTTGAGTTATTTTTCAAACTTCTTGGATTGAATGCTTAATTTACTTTGTCTTTTTCTTATTTTCTGAAAGTGCATTCAAAGCTCAAAATTTTCCTCTGAGGAATGCTTTGCCCATGCCCCTGGGTTTTAACATGGAATACTCTCATTATTAAGCATTTTTAATTTCAGTTTTTATTTTCTCTTGCATTCATAAGTTATTTAAAGGTTCTGTCCCACATTTCTGAGTAGGTTGACATTTTGGGGCCAGCCTTTGGTTGTTCATTTCTAGTTTCACGGCTGTGGGTTCGTAAAACGTGGTCTCTGTGCTTTCTGGTTTGGCGAATCTCCTGAGTTTTCTTCATGCACTAAAAACATGGGCATGTTTTCAAATAAATATTTCACAAGTGTTTGAAGAACACACAGACTCTCCATTTGCTGTGGACGAAGCTCTCTGTACCTTTCCCTCCGTTCACGTGGTGTCCTGGTCTCCGTCTCCTCATGTGCTTCACTCTGTCATTTTTAAGAGCACCTTGAAATCTCACCCCGTTGTATGGAAAAGTTTCTTCTGCTTGTTTTTAAAAAATATGTTCTGTTTTATAAAATACTTTACTATACAATATACTATTATTCTGTTTTATGTACTTTGTTTTATATATTTTGACGTTTTATTGATCAGTATGCACTTATACTATTGATTAAGGTCTTTGATATAAAATATAATTTCTTAAATATCCTTTTTGTCTCAAATCAATCAATCTATCTATCTATCTATCTATCTATCTATCTATCTATTTGTTTGGTATTGTGGATTGAACCCAGGGACTCTTAATTACTGAGCCACACCCCCAGCCCTTCTTATTCTTTATTTAGAGACAGGGTCTCACTAAGTTGTTGAGACTGGCTTTGAACTTGCAATCCTCCTGCCTTAGCTTCCCCAGCCACTGGGATTATAGGCGTGCACCACCACACCTATCTCAGCTTTCCCAGATGTAAAAAGACACGTTCATGATTTCTAGCCCTCCATCTTACACACTTTGTCGATAGAATAGTTTCAGTTCTCTATTTTAATTCTTTGCATTGCACTTCAACCTTTTAGAAATCATACCAACTATGGCTCTATTATAAGAATAAGTCTACTTGTTAAAATTGTATATTTTGGCTATTTTTTCTCACCATTATTTTTTATACTCACTGTCATTTTCTTTATTGGATTCATTTTCCAAAACGTGCCACTGTTACTCTTTGGAATAGCTGGTGAAGTTTCCGAGACACTGAATGTCTGTAAATTTCCTTTTCTGCCTGGGTGACTGGGAACTGGGCTAGGAGTGAAATTCTAGAAGCAGCTGTCCTTGTCCTATTGCACCACCACCCGGGACTTGGCTTTGCAGACCGGACATGGAGGCCCAGGGACAGAGCTCCCTGCAGGTGGTCTGCCCTTTCCTCCCTGGGTGGTTTTTGGGTGCATGTGGGACCGAGTCACTCTTCATTCTTCCTGTGCAGCCCAGACAAACCCTTCCAATAAGAAAAGACAACACAAAACAGAGCTCAGGCCGTTTTCACCAGGGAGAAGTCCTTCCTGAGCCCTTGTGTCCCCTGGAAGCTCTAGTCATGGTGGCAGAGCTCCTGGATCACCTCAGAACTCATCTCTGAAATTCTCTCACCCTTTTTGCCTTTGTCCTTTAGGGTTGATTTGGGAGACTTTCCAGGTTTTCCACTTTCCTAATTTGATGTCCAGCTTTGCCTTTTTTTTTTCTTCTTATTGAAATTTTTATCCTGGGAACCTGATTTTTATATTCATACATTTTGTTAGAAACTTTACAATCACCCCATAGGTTTCCTATCTTATTTTCTGAGCACTTTGCTGTCACTCTGGTAGGTCTTCTTCTGTTTCCATCATTCCTGAACCTCGTCCTCTGTGATTGGTAGTTTTCTTCCATGCCGCTTTCCTCCACTGTGGCAGCTGTCAGTCATGTGGTATTGGGGCTGGCCCTGGGCCACCTTGGAAGTGCATGCCAATTCTGACCAGAGGCCCTGACCTGAGGATAGGCAGGGCAGTCGCGTGGACGGCCAGTGAGGCTTCCTCCAGGGGAGGCGAGCAGCTGGGGCTGGCAACCCTCACTCGGAGTTCCTTGGGGGCAGCTCTCAGCACTGATGGCCACAGACCCCACTCTGAGGATCTCCTCATCAGAGTTCCACTGAGGAGAGCCACGATCCTCAGGATGCTAGGCTCAGCCGGGTAGTTCTTCTGGCTGGAATGTGGCCTAGTCGGCCGTTGTCTGGGTCTCAGTGGGGTGGATCGGTCGTGTGCCCAGGGCTTGGCAGGGCTGGGCTTGGGATGGCTGGGATTCTCTCGTGCAATCTCAGGGCTTCTTCCTCTGCAGTAGCTTCTGCACCCTTGGTCCCTCTAGGTGATCTCTTCATCAGAGGAGCTGGACTTGGTCCTGCTTCCTATCATTTAGCGTGAGTCACAGGCCCCCCCAATGGGATGAGGGAGGCGTCTACACAAGGAAGTGAGTACAGGGAGATGTGGCTCCTTGGGCCAACTCTGGAGAGTACATTTTGAGTTATTTCTGGGGTTGCCCATGTATAACCTGAACTGTTTTTCGCCTCTGATCTTGTGTCTTTGAGGTTCTGCTGGGAAAACACTTTTGTGAAGATGCTTTATTTATTTATTTAGAATTGCTTCTACCTTGGTTTCTTGGAATTTACCACTGATCAATTTCTATCTGCCCTGTATTTTTTAGAATGCTTTTTGTTTGGATCTATTGACAGTACTTCTTTTCTCTCGATATTGTAATGGATTTAAAAATATATGCTTCTTTAGTTATTTCAATAGGATTTGGAGAGTGATGAGAGAAACATATTCAGTTAAAATTCAGCCAAAGTAGTAAGAATCCTGTTTTCCAATGTTTAAATAAAGATGATCTATTCCTTTAGCAACCAGACATATAAACCCAAAATTTAAAACTTGGCTTCCCCTGCAATTAGTGTTATTATGTCGTTTTCTCTTATTAAAGGAAACCATTTCGGTTTTTGCATTCTTACCTACTTTTGCATTTGTATCTATTTCCTCATGTAGTTTTGCTCTTTCCCAGCTGTCTGGAAATGGGACAGTGTGATTTTGTTTTGGTTTTCTGACTACTCCTCAGCTTCCCACCTCCTGTGGTTCTTTCCTCCCTCCTTATGCTGGAAGGCAAGGATGATGGGAGCCCCTGCATCACCATCAGAGATTTGAAGATCTAGATTTGTGTGCGTGCGTGTGTGTGTGTGTGTGTGTGTGTGTGTGTGTGCGTGTGTTCTGGAGGCTCTTGAGACAGAAGAGCTTAATCATAAAATTGATAATACAGTAGATTGTATCATGCTTTCTTCAAAACAATTTTTTATTTATATGTAAGATAAATAGATGACCTCTCAGAAAAGCAAAAAGACATATTTGGCTATGGTGAGCCAGGCAGCCTGGGACTGTGGCTCTTTGCAAAGACAGTTTTGCCGAAGCTTGGCTCAGCACATCCTGCTTGGGAAGGCAGAGCATCCCTAGCCGTGGTGTCCAATCAATGCTCCTGTGTCTGAGCGCCTGGGGGAGACCTGACCCTGCAGAGGAGGGCTGGCCGTCTACTCCTGCACGATAGTCCTGGGTGTGCCTCCGTCCGTAGCTGAACAACTCTCCCGAACCTCCCATGAAGTGCTCTCTGCTTTTCTCGAGTAGTCTTTGTCTTACTGACACCATCCCTGTGTATTAAAAATATTGATCTTTGGTCGTCTTATTTGCAGTCTCTGCAGATTTAGTTGCCTGTTACTTCCAAAGACATTTAAAATTATCATATTAATTCATACTTTCTTTGTGATTTTTTTTCATTATTTTGGGATTTTCACATTCATTCATTCTACAAAATTCACTGGAGTAAAAAAATAGATCTTATTTCCTCCGATAAAATTTACAACCTAAAGATATTTTTTTAAGGTCTTATTTTTAAAAACATACACATTTATTTTTTTATTTACTTACTGGATTGTCTTCATCATCTGGAATTCATTTTGTTATATCACGTGCCAATAGCCTATCTGGTTATTTACAGACATTACATTATTTACAGGCATTTTTCTAAACAGTATTTATTAAATATGAATATTTGTACCTACATTCCTTTCTGTGGTTTTGTGATTCTCCCTTTTAAAGGAAAAGTCATTAGTTAAATGAGACTTTTTGACAGGGAAAGTTCCCCCTGACTGCTCTTGTGTCCCCAGTTCTTTGTTGTTTATTTTGATATAAATTTCAGAATGACTCTGTTAGGTGCCATAACAGTACCCACTGGGGTGAGACTGTGCTTCCATTGGTCTCTTAAATTAGTCTGGAAAACTATTCATCTTTCTCTATTCAGTCTTCCCATTCGTGACAACAGCATATTTCTATAAAAATTTTCAGTGCTGCTCAGGAAATACTTGTGGTTTTCCTGTTGCAAATTTTGTACAATCCTTGTTACAATTTTTGCTTGTGTTTTATGTCCGTATTTGTTCTTATGAAGGTAATCTTCTCCCATCATATCTTCTAATAAGCAGATTCTTTTGATATTTGAGTGTCTTGGCTACTTAATGTTCTTACTGATTCGGAGAGCCTCCATGTTGGTGGTCATATAACTTGAAGGTAATGATTTTGTCATTTATGGTGGTTCTTTTTTATGCTTCACATATTCTTATGCCAAGACAACCTTTCAATGTTAAGCAGTCACAGTGACAACAGATACCTTTTCCTTCTACCTGGTTAAAACGGAAGCACAGCCAACATTTTCACATAGCTCCACTTTTGTCACCTAAGATGAGAATGATGAGAATGTCGACCTGGTTCACAGAGTGCAGAAGTGGAAATAATGAAATAACAGGAACCCTCTACTTGGAAGGTGGGCCGACTGGATTAACCTGAATGACATGGGCTCCCCCCAGAACCCATGGATTTCCAGAAGGATTTCCCCCAGAACCTCCCCTTTCTGGTTTTCATGGATAAACTGAAGATCAGTGCTGGCTCCTGGGTGGGCTTTCTCCTTGTGCCAACTGTTCACCAAGGAAGACTTGCAGGCTAGTGTACAAGAGCAAGGCAGGAGCCCTACATGCTTATTAAAATCTTCTCTTACTGTCCAGATTCAGATTCGCCTGATTCCAAGCCCAGTCATCTTTGGATAACAACACAAAGAGTGACTTGTCACCTCTAGTAGTTGACCCCTGCAGGGCAGCTGCTCTCTTTGACCTGGCGGTGGAACTCTTAGTTGAGCATGGCCCAATCCCCTGCCTTCTCCCTGTGTGGAGCAGGGCCACCCTGCCTGCTGGGGCCACACACTGCAGGTGGGAGAAGCAGCATTTTTCCTGGCCCATCTCTCTGCAGTCGGCTGGACAGACTTCCCCAGAGTTGCTGTCAACTTCCACCACCAGGAGACTTCTCGGGCACTTGTTAGATTGCTTTGCTCTTCTTAATGCAATTTTTCAACAACTCAACATATTTGTTCTTGAGCAATTTAGACACTAGTCCATGTTTGTAAAGGGACTATTTCCAGGATCATCTCCGGAGAGGTCTCTAGTGTGACCGTTTCATGATGGAACGGGGAGGAGGCCATCAAGGCCTCATGCATTTCCTTCCTTGCCCCCGTGCAATCTTGCTTGATGCCACTTTGCTCGTTGGTAAGCCAGTCTCTCCTCTGCTTAGAAATGAGGACCCGACTCCCTAGCTTCTTGGCCGAACCAATAAAGCTAGCAACAATAAAAAGAAACAATGCATAATGTTCATTATACTGCTGTGTGGGGAGTTTGTTTAAGGCTTGGGCCCTAAATGGTTTTTAATCCCAGGATGCACTGATTGTGAGAGGCAACCCAGCCGTCCGTTATAAAATCATTGCAAATACGAGCAGAATAAAAAATGGTTAAAGGGATCTTGTTACAGATTCTGTTTATTCCATAAGGACTTGGGGGAAGCAAATAGGCAGTGATTCTGTTTGGGGCTTGTTTGTGAAAGATTACCTTTTATGTAGGTAAGTCAAAAGGTTAAAGAAGTAAACAGAATTTAAATATAGCCAGTTTTGGTAATTTTTCTATTGTTTGACTTAACATTAAAAACAAAAACAAAACAAAACACAACACAGCAACAACAACTGGCAGGGCCTGGCCCAGAGCAGAGAGCCCTTGGGATAGGAAAGCTGAAAGCCTTGCTAGGGTTTATCTATGACATATCATTTTGATTTTGGGTCCAGAGAAGTGCTTTGGATCTCAGATTACAACAAGTCCCTGGAACCTCAATAGTGATTTGTACCCGCTTCTGCTGTAACAGACGACACTGTGGTGCGTTACCAAGTCATGATTAAGGAATTGGGGGGAAAGGGAGAGAGTGATCCTGGACTTTATTTTGGCACCTTGCAGAGCTCAGCGCTGCCACAATTATTGGTTTTCTGAAATATGTCCCTATGCATTATTCTGATCAGATTACCCGCATTGCTCAATCCTCTGGTGAATAACAGGACAATAGCACAAAATAAATCTCTCTCTGAAATTTAATCTCCGTGTCTGTTCACTGTTCAGAAGAACATCCACAGTCCTCTGATAAGAGTTGTATGTCTTCCCTAACTGAAGTGGGTTTTGTTTTTTAATTACCAGTAATGGAAACTCACCAACAGGCAGATGACCACGCCGCTGACGTTGTGTAAGGGACGGGTTTCGGAATACAGCTCGTGCTCTGCCAGCCCGAGTGATGAAATTCTAATTTCTTTTGTAAAAATGCCACAGTAGATTGGTTTGGGTGCTTAATCTAAAGTGTAAGTCTTTTTAAAATCTTCCTGGTGGGTGAAGGGTGGCTGAGCACAGGGAACTCTCCCTTGTAATTCGGTGTTCCACTTTGAGCAATGTGGTTTCTGGGCCTTGAAGCCCCCACGTGGTGGGAGCGCTGGGGTGGGACGTGGGGAGAAAGGGGTCCTGGCCCTGTTCCTGGGACCCTGGGCAGTTGTTCTCAGACGAGCAATGGGGGAGGAAGTCCTGTAAAGGCAGAGGCGCTGCTGGCCACGCCCGTATGGGGCAAGGTTTCCTAAGACCCTTCTGTGTAACAACCAGGGGGAAAATGTCATCGGGGGAGACTTCTGGGTACCAAACCAGGAGCCGCACTCCGTGGCCTTAGTTATGAGGAAGCAGCCCGTTTTGGAGTCTTGTTTTCCTCTGTCTAGAAAGCGTATTGTCACACGCGGCCAGCCCTCCTGGCCCGGGTGTGCCCCTGGAAAAGACTCACATCCTGGGGAAGTGTCCAGGAAGTGTTTATTCTTGATTTCAAAATTAGCCTTTTTTTAAAAAAAGCATAAAAGATAGATATGCTCATTATTAAAAATAAAAGAGAACAAAATGCACTAGATCCAGTGCTCTGCCCCTTCCCGCCCCACCCCAGCCGGTTCCAGGGGCCACTTGTCCCCGAGGCTCACCAGGGCTGGCCCGCTGTACCTTGCTCCCATGCACACCTGAGGAGTAGCACTGACACACCACCCCACCTGGCTTTCTGTCCACATTCCTTAGAATTATCTTTCATTTTATTGGAGACTTTATACATAAAATTGACCAGCTGAAAATTAATCCAGAAGCTAATTTATTTATCTTATCCTCCGTGAAGACACATTGAAGTTGTTTCCCAGTGTTAGGAACAGAAGGGGCGCGTCCAAGCTTGGCTCAGGGAAGTGGGCAGGGAGGGCGGGGGTCTTGCTGGAGGGGCCTCCTGCCCTCCCCAGCAGAGGCTCTTCTGTGGCCTTGGTGCTTCACTGTCCTGGAGAACTAGGGCAGCGCAGAGGAGTGACCACCAGGACTTTGCGCAGGGAGAGCCTTCTCTGCACGTCATCTGGAGTAAACACTTGTGTGTGTGTGTGTGTGTGTGAGTGTGTGTGTAGCTGTGTATAGGTGTGTGTACAGGTTTGAGTGGGAGTGTGTGTAGGTGTGTGTATAGGCGTGTTTTGGGTAGGGTACGAGTGGGTGTGTATAGGTGTGTGTAGATGTGTATGTAGGGGAGTACCTAGGTGTGTGTAGGTATGTGTGTGAGTGTTTGTAGGTTTGTGTAGATGTATGTGTAGATGTGTCTATTGTATGTAGGCATGTGTGTAGGTGTATATAGGTGTGTAGGGGTATATGTGTGTTTCTAGGTGTGTATAGGTGTGTGTGGGTGTCTGTGTATAGGTGTAGGTATGTGTAGATGTGTGTGTGTGTGTGTGAGTGTGTGTGTAGCTGTGTATAGGTGTGTGTACAGGTTTGAGTGGAAGTGTGTGTAGGTGTGTGTATAGGCGTGTTTTGGGTAGAGTATGTATGGGTGTGTATAGGTGCGTGTAGATGTGTATGTAGGGGAGTACCTAGGTGTGTGTAGGTATGTGTGTGAGTGTAGGTTTGTGTAGATGTATGTGTAGATGTGTCTATTGTGTGTAGGCGTGTGTGTAGGTGTATATAGGTGTGTAGGGGTATATGTGTGTTTCTAGGTGTGTATAGGTGTGTGTGGGTGTCTGTGTATAGGTGTAGGTGTGTATAGATGTGTGTGTCTGTGTGTGTCTGTGTGTGTGTGTGTGTGAGAGAGAGAGAGAGAGAGAGAGAGGTGTGGAAGAAGACAGGGATCTGACCCTTTGACAACTGGGTTCCACATGGTGCTGCAGGCCAACCCCTACGTGCCCTCTACCTCTGGGGAACGCGCCCTGTGCCCTCTTCCTTGTGCCCAGGGTGCAGTGGCTGGCCAGACGGTGCCTCTGCAGACTTCCCTGCGTGGAGAAGCTGCGGTGAGCATCAGGTGGGCGCAGACCTGTGCCGACTTTGCAGCCTGGACTTCCAGTGCTCACTGGTGTTGTGTCCCTGCCTGGAACCCTGCTGACCTCCTTGGCCATCCCCTCGGTTCATCAGGTTTCAGCCAACAGAGGGGACTTCCCACCCCTGGGAGCTCGCTGGCCTGTCCTAGGTATCATTTGCATTTCCCTGTGATTTCCTACTGATTTGGTGTTTGGAATTTTTACTTTGCAGAATTTACCAATGTTAGCCAGAGTTTTCAGTCTTCTCCTTTACTTATTACACAATGAAGCCCTTTCAGATGCTCTGGGTTTGCCAGGAAAACTCTTGCTTCTGCTGGGATGCCCCTGCCCTGGTGGGAGAGGTTCCTGTGGCGAGTGGAGCTGCCTCTGCCCCCTCAGGTTGGGGACCTCTTTCCCCCCACTGTTCTGCGTGGCTACCACGGGAGCATGAGGATTCCCGCCTGCTCTGATTGACTGCTGGACTCCATGGTGTTGCACCTACTCACCTAAATATTCCCATGTCTAATCATGTTGCCCTTTTCAAAAAGTTACTCTTTAAGTTACTATGTTGCAAAAGGAGTTTTTTCTTTCAGCCAGAGTTCTGGAAGTTTAGCATATTATGTAATGCACCCAATTGCTCTAAGTCCTGTAGATTCAAAATGTGCTCTGTCAGTAGAGATTTCCCAAAAACTTTTCTTGACCATCTTTCCATATGAACATTTTAAAATAATTTTGTCCAATTCTAAACGATTTTGATTTTTTGATCTTTAGTCTGGAGAGGATGGCTGCAGTCCCACAGCACATGTGACCTGTGCTGACCCTCTCCTGTGTCCACAGCTGACTACGTGTTCTTCAGCTGTTTGCCTGTTTCTCTGTTTCTCTAACCTGAATCTGGTGCGGTTTCTTGCTCTGTGAATGGCAAGTTCTTGGCCAGCATGCAGCTGATCTGCTTACTTCCAGGCAGACTATTGATTTCTGAAAAGCAACGTCATAGACAAAGCTCACTGATTTTTCACTACTTCTAGTAGGCTGGTGTCCTGAGATGTGGCCTGTTCTGTTTTACTCACCTGTGCACCATCTCTGTCAGGTCCTTCTCCCATCTGGCCTCTGGTCATTCTCTGGTTCCTGTCCACCTACCTGAGCAGGCTGCTTGGATCATACTTTTATGTTTTTCTTCTTACACATCCAGGGTTCCACTTTTACCTAAGTGTTGGTTTGGTTATATCCTATAAGACATGCATCTTTATTGTTCAGTTGTAAATATTTTATTTTCATAATTTATAATAAACAATAGTAGTAACTGGTAATAAATAAATAATAGTAAATCACAATTGCAATTTCCTTTGGCTTTCTCTCTCTAATTTCTTGCCTTCTGCTTGATTCCTCATTTCATTTCCCGTGCTCAATTGGTTTGTAAACATTTTATTTCTGTTATTTTAATAATTACTTTAAAAATTTTAATATGCACATGTCCATTCTCCTCTAGAAAGATGGAAGGGCTTAAGATGGGTCACTTCTTGTATTGAAGAGTTGCCTTAATTAGTGACTTAAAAAACAGATGAGTGGTGGTGGGAGCCTTCTCTTTATTTGTATGGCCGTGCCTCCTGACATCACTATCAGATGGCTGTTGTCGGGTATGTGCGTGCATGCGCACACACAACTGTGCTCAATTTAAAAACAAACACAGTCCATTTCTTAAAGTTTACTTTTTAAAATCAGAAAAGAATCTTAGATTTTATAAACTTTCTATTTTGAAGTCATTTATCATATTTTTCTCTTTTATGTATGAATACGTGAATTACATTAATAGATTTCCTGTGTCGGCTCTTTTATAAAATTGTGATTCACGTTGTACCTATTCTGTGTTCATTTTTGGAAACGTGATTTCCTGCAATCAGCCATGGGCGGTGCTAGGCAATAGGCACGAGCAGAGGAAAACATGTGCCCTTTGTGGGCCGACATTCCTGTGTGAGTGAGGGCAGAGAGCAGACCTCCAGCCCACAGGACGCTGGACGGCTGGTGGCGGGAGATGCAGCAGGGAGGGCAGGGAGCCTGTGGAGCCTCAGGAAGCATCCTGAGGGTGCAGGCAGCGGAGCTTAGCCTGCAGGCTTCCGACTTCACCATCCCATCGCCTTGCTGACTGCTGATACTCTTTTTTTTTTTTTTTTTGGCATTCCTTTACTTTCAACCTTTCTGGATCCTTTAATAAAGATGTCCTTTACATCCAGCAAGTGGTCAAATTTTAATTTTTTCTGTGAAGTATTTTCTTAGATAAATTTGTCCAATTTATTTATTATTGTCTATAAAATGGCAATTGAAATTGTACCTATTCTTTTCCATGTAATTTAAGAAGTCATCTTGCTTTTTTTGTTGTTTTTTAGCATTTGTTTCTGTAGCATTTTGTGTGTGTCTCCTTTGCTTTCTAGCTTTTGTGTACACAATCTGGTGTGTGTACAAGTGGGGGGAAGAGAGCAAAGAGAAAGCAAGAGAAAAAAGAGTGAGCATGCCCAGTATTTGGAAAAACTGAAGCTCTTTTAGTTTTCATGGTGGTTGCTTTTACTTTAGAAAATCGGTTGCATTTCTATTTCTTGATTGATCAACCCTGAATAGTATTGATTCACCCAACCTGGGAAAGGTGGGGAGATATGCAGCTTTTACCCTCTTCTCCCCTGTCTCTGGATTTTTTTTGGTTATATTTTTAATATTGTTTCTTTTTTAAAAACCCAACACTTGCTTTCAGCTTTTATCCCGTAACTCCGATCTCCCTGATTCTGTATGTAATTACCTGAGCTCCCTGTGAGTCTGTTCCCATTCCTGGCTTCTGTTTGCTTCCCCAGAGTGCCTCAGCTTTGCTGTTCCCGGGCGGGGCTCAGCTTGCCAGGCTGTTCCCTTACAGATGCAAAGCATCGGGCTGGAATGGATTTCTTCCTCCCTACAACACTGGGTACCCGTGTTTCTCAGAGGGTGATTTTTCAGACACTTATTTTCTGATACTTTTTTAAGTGCAGATTCCTGGCCAGGCATGGGACTCCAGGGGCATGGAAGTGCCCTGTGGTTACAGGGACTCCGCAGTGCGGAGAGGTTTCCCAGGCTGCCCCTATGCCTGAAGCCCAAGGTGGGTGCGGCTGGACTGTGCTGTGGCTTCTAGGGCTGAGCAGTGGTGTGAAATCTCTGAATCTCTGGCCAGCCAGGATTTTCCCTTTGTTAGTTGATTTCCTCTTTCTGCCTTGATGTCCTTAAGGGTATCTTTTTTTGTTTTAACTTTGAAATTCAGTCATTTCCTCTGGATGTAGTTTGCTGTTGACAGCCCTGTATCATTCCCCCAGTGGTTTGGGGGATCAGGACTTCCTTTCCCTTAGGAATGTGTTCCTTCCATCAGGACTTGATATTTTTTTCTACCCGGTACTGGGGGTTGAACCCAGGGGCAGGGTGCTCTACCACTGAGCTACATGCATGGCCCGTTTATTTTAGCACATAGTTTCCCCAAGTTGCTGAGGTTGGCCTCAAACTTTTGATCCTCTTGTGTCGGTCTCCTGAGAGAATGGAACTACAGATGTGGCCGCTGTGCCCACCTTCCAGCAGGGCTCTGATCGCATTGATTTTCTATTCCATGTTCCCCTCTCCTGCGGGTCTCCTGGCCCCCAATTTCTCCTTTCTCTGGTTTAACCTTTTCACCAAAGCTGATGTATCTCTGCTCACTTCTTGGCTCTGAGCCTGTCTCCCACTGCCATGATCCAATTTCCTAGGAGCTGGTGGCTCTCCTATGGCTGAGGTCTAGAGTCTGAGCCCAGTGTCTGCCCAGAGTCAGAGTCCTTCAAAGGACTTGGGGAAGAATGGGTGAGAGAATGACAGAAATGAGCATGTCTGTTGGAGCCAACCGAATTTCAGCTGGCACAGTGGGTCTTTCCTTTACCCCCACCACCTCTCCTGTGGTCCTCCTGCATTCTCTGGTGTTCTTGGCACCCTCGGCTCAAATTCCTTCCTTTCATTCAGTTTTCACTTCTCTAACTGCTTGGTTTCATCTTCAATTTCAGCCTCTACTGTTACTTAATTTTATCTTTATTTTGAAAGCTGTTACTTGTATATTCCATCTTCTTTTAAATTTATTGAGAATATTAAGAAATCTTTATCCTGATGATTTTTTTCCTGCTTTTTGGAGCAATTCTTCAAAGGCACGTTCTGGATGGTCTTTTCCCTGGTACGTCCGCTTCTTGCTTGAGGCACATCTGTGTAAGAACTTGAACTGCAGAGTACGGTTCAGCTCTGAACGGACCGTTCCTATCTGGACCTGCTGTCAAGGTAGGAATAGCAGGAGGCGGTCGAGGAGAGGCCCTGTGTTTTGTGCGTCTGCGTGGGCTCCTGATCTAGGGCAGGCCTGGAGCCTCTCGCAGAGGAGCTCTGGGAGGGAGGCCCACTGTAGCTTCCCTCCTGTGTCCTCTCAGTCTAGGGTCCTCTCTGGTGGGTGCTCAGGTGCTGACTGTTTCTCCTGAGCACCCATCACGACCTCTGCCTTCCTCCCTTCTGTGCCACCTGCTTCTTCCCAGGTTATTTAAGATTTTCTCAGTAAGGTAAGTCTGCCCCTCGTTCTGTCTGGCCCTGGGTGTCCTTCACAAATGCAGCGTTTTGTTTATGTTTCTGATGATCTGTTGTTTGGGTGTGGGAGCCTTTCCTATCGTCCCTGAGTTCAGCGTTGATTTTCTGTCATTTTTGCTTTGTGTGGTGGGTTACAGAGAAGGAAACCTGACTTCCTTTCTACTGTGGCCCTTTTGGAGAGAGAGAAACCCACACTGTTGGAACAGGCCCAGGGCTGGGGCTCTGCCTGCCGGATCACAGGCACCTCCTTTAGATCCACACGTCCCTAAATGGTTTTTATTTGAGATTGCTCAAATTGGAGGAAGATTCAGCCAGCAAGCATAGTGTGTGGAATTGTTTGTCCTGAGTAACTTCCCAGTATTTCAGGATTCAGCAAGTGCTGATCATTTGTGAGTAACTGCTGGAGGCAGAGAAGACCAATATTTAAGGGGTACCAACTAGGCTGTGCTTGCTTCTCATCTGATATCATTCAACTCCACCTTCACGGCAACCCGGCCGGCTGGTGTGATGATCTCCATTTAGGGTCCAGGCTGCTGAGAGCTGCTCTCAGAAGCAGCAAGCAAGTGCTGGTCCCACCTTCCCAGAGATCTTCTGTGCTGAGATGGCCCCATTTTGGACCATTCTTGGCAACATTTGGCCTTTTTGAGGCCTACATTGAATAAAGATTCTCCATGAATGTCCTGGCACCATGGTAAAGGCTGTGGGAGGGAAGGGATGGAGATGGCAGTTGAAACAGGGCGTGGGCCTCACCTGCGTGCTGCAGAGTTGCCCCGGTGGCTGGGCCCTGGAGGGCGCTGAGAAAGGGCAGGGCTCTCGCTGCACTATAGAGCCCCCAGTGGCCCCTCCTGTGTCCTCATGGGCTGCCTCATTAATTCCTTGGATAACACCAAATGCAGCTCTGGGAGCTCCACTGCACACAGAACATCTGCTGCCTGTCCTGGTGCTCGGTACCCAAGTGGAGAGTCACCAAATCAGTGATGGGGGATGCCAGCAGAGGCTGTGGACTCCCAGCACCCACCCCCAAAGATGCATGTACTCTCCTGTGGCTCTGCCACCCTCAGGGCTACAGTTAGGGATCCATTCCTTTTGCTGACGTTTGCCCAGGTGTCCGTGATGGGAGTGGTCCTATGTGTCTCTGTGAAGCAACAATTAACACCTGCCCTGTGAGTCGGTTCCCCTGGGTCAGGCTTCCCCCAAGCAGAGTTCTTACTGGAGGAAGAGTTCTTCCTCCGTGAAGGAGGTGAGTGAATTGCTGCTCACAGTAATGTCCTCATCCTGATCCTCAGAAACTGTGAATAAGTCTGGCCATGGTGAAGGGGAGCTGAGGTGCTGCTCAGCTGGCCTTATGCTAGGGAAAGTGTCCTGGATCGTCCAGGTGGCCCCACTGGGATCCCTAAAAGGGGAAGGAAGAAGGGACAGAGTGATGTGTTGTGGGAAGGACTTGGCCCTCCATTGCTGGGTCCAGATGGAGGAGGGGCCCACAAACCCAGGAAAACAGGGGGAAGGGGCAGGGCAAGGGCAGCCCTCGACACTGTGGGTTAACTCCCTGAGACTTTCGATTGCCAACCCACACAGTGGTGTGACAGTGACTGTGCAGCTTTGGGCTGCTGGTCACCTAGTTTGCTATGACAACTTCAGGGACCCAGGGTGTAAGTGCAGGCTGTTGGAAGAAGCTGGGTTTGCAGTCCGGGCACCCACGCATTGCCGTCAGAGGCAAGCTTGGCTTCCCCTACTGGCCCAAGTTGCCAGTTGTTATGGTTTGGATGTGAAGTGTTCTCCAAAAGCTGATGTGTGTCAATGCAAGAAGGGTTAGCAGAAATGATTGGGTTATAGTCAGTGACCTATCCCCTAATAGGGATCAACTGAGTGGTGACTGGAGACACGTGGGGTATGGCTGGAGGAGGTGGGGTCTTGGGGGCATGGTTTGGGGGTATATATTTTGTATCTGGAGCGTGGATACCCCTCTCTGCTTCCTGACCATCATGTGAGCTGCTTCCCTCCGCCATACTCTTCTATCATGTTGTTCCACCTCACCTGGAGCCCTAGGGAATGGAGACTGCTGTCTAGGGACTGTGACCTCTGAAACTGTGAGCTCTTAAATAAACTTTTCTTCCTTTAAAATTTGTTCTGGTTGGGTCTTTCAGTCACAGCAGCAAAAAAGCTGACGAAAACACCAGTGGAGCACTTGGCTTCCACCTGGGTTCAGGAAGCGTCTCCTCGGTCTCATTAGGTACCCGCCTGTCAGGATGTCAGGAGGAGGGACAGCAGGTGGGAGCACGTTAGCTCCCTAGCCTTGATGGGGAAACCACTGGTTCTTGTTGAGAGAATGGGGAAGAGGAGGCAGCTCAGCTAATTTGTGAAAATTTAGTCTCCAGTAAAATCACCAAAGACCTGGGTGCGTTTGACAAAGCAGCAATTGGAGGAGGATTCAGAAAGTGCCTCCTTAGCCATTCAATGGAGATTCCACAGGCTTTTAATCTGTTCTCTGAATGTGGAATACATTTTATTTAAATTCCTAGCACAGCTGCCCAAGTTTATTAGCATTTTTGGTTTTGCTTCAAAGTTCTTTCTTGATCAGCTAATAATGATTGCAGCTCAGCCAAAGGAGAGTGCGTGAGCCTGCACAAACGCATGTGCACAAGTATACATGCGCACACACGTATGCAAATGCATGAACACCTACACACATATACATACTTATACACATGCACAGACTCATACACATAAATAAGCACATACACATGCACACATGTGCATGTGCACACGCTTATACACAACAGGCACAAATACCTATACACATGCACAGACTCATCAATATACACAACATGTGTGCACGTGCACACAGTTATATACATGTACACACAGCACACATGCATACGATTATAATATGCACACATACACAAGCATAAAGACACACTTATGCACTATGCACATACAGAAGCACACACAGATACATGTGCACATATTTATACACACATACACAAGCACACAGCACATATGTTCACATTTACATGCTCTGTTTGGTAACACCTGGGCTTGGTGGATGTTAATACCTACAGGTTAGTCTGTGCTCTGTAATTTAATAGAGCCAGAGTGGTAAGTGTCAAAAGCAAATTGGAACATTTTTTAGCTCTTTCTATGTGCCAGGTGAAATGCTAATCAGGTTATATGTGTCATCTCATTTAATCCTTAAAATTATTTTAAATAGGAATATCACCCATGCTCATTTTACATATGAGAAAGTAGGCTAGTGAGTCTCAGTATGATCTGGAGCTTGCAGAACTCCCCTGTGGTGTGTTTGACTCCAATGCGAGCTTGTAACGGTTCCCAGCTTGTAATGGCAGACAGCTCGGCTGGCACCTCAATCTGCCACTTACTAACTGCATGACCCCAGGCCAGTTGATGGGTCTTGCCTTGTCTTAATTCATGGAAAATGGGTTCAATAGTAGTACCTATCTCAGAGGGTTGTTTGTGGATCAAATGAGATTACAAACAAAGCACTTGGAGTAATGCCAGACACCTCAGACCACCTCATAAATTGTGAGGTCTTATTATTACCTTAGTGCTGACTCTTTTCTGTAAAATTTCATGTCACCCAGTGACTTGAGAAAGGGTACTAATGATCACTTGCAAATGCTGGACAAAGCTTGTTCACATTTGTCCAGGTTTCAAATGTAATAAGAAAGAAAAGAAGCCAATGGATAAATGTAATTATAACAATCTTTGCTTTTTGATTACTTAATATGGTCCTCAAAAAGACCTTATAAAGTCAGTGGGGCAGTAATAACTATCATTTCATTAAATTGTGGAAATGAAACTCAGAGAGCTACAGGGACTTGACCAAGTTTATACAGCTACGGAACAGGAGAGGCAGCTGATCTGCTTCTGCATCTAGTGATGACTCTGCTCCATTGTCCAGCATCCACCCATCTCTCCATCCATCCATCCTTCTACCCAACCACCCATCTGCCAATCATTTGATTGATTGATCCTTCCATCAATTCATCCATCCTCATCCATCTATCCATCCATCCATAATTTATCAGTTAGAATGTGCAAAAAAAAAAACGCAAGGGTCAAATGCTTTAAAAGTGAATGTGCAAATGGACACAGTTATTGAACCTTAGCTCAGTGAATTTTTCCTTACAAGCCTGTGATGACTGGATTATGTTTCTTCTCCTGGGGCCATCTTTTTCTTTGATTTGTATGTGACCTTGGTCACTACTAGGTATTATTCTTGAATTTCCTCAGGAAGCAGGTCTATTGTAATGCAATGCAATGAGAACTTAAGATTTACTCTTGATGGTATGAAAAGTGATTTTTGCATGTAAAAGATTTTAAAAGTATTTTATTGGTAGTTGTATATTGTACTAAATTTTGGAAAGAAAAGTACAATGAGCCTATTGACTAATGATTCTGGTGACTGTTATTTGGTATGTGGCTAAAGCAGAGTCACCTTTCTGTGGTTGTGTGCAGGTCTCAGTCCTGCGCTGGCACAGTGCAGGGTTGACACTCCACCCTGGGGCATGCATTGGGAAACCCCAGATGGGTGCAGGGGCTGGAGAGAGAAGCAGGCGAGGTCTGAGTTGTCAGTTATTCCAGAAGAAGAGTGCTGGTTATAGACCACATCTGTTTCCTGCTGATGCACCTGTCCTTGAGAACGTCCTCATTGTTTTTGGGTTTCAAGAGCTTTCTGGACAAAATCTAACAGCGAGATTGCGGGCATGGTCACAGCAGTTCTGCAGATTAGCATATCTTGCGGAGATTGCTGCTCATTAGGGCACCCTGCGTCCACCCCTAGAAGGTGGGCTGGCTGACGTCAGCTTCCTCTTGCAGGCAGAGAGGGTGCTGGCTGGACCAGAGCCAGGCTCCTGCCTCCCTCAGCCAAGGGCCTGCTTCCCCTCTCTGCCTGGCTGTGAGCTCATCTGGAGAATGCTCTGAACATTGTTTGAACATTACAAAGATGCACTTGAAAGACTCGAGGAAAGGGTTTCTGAGTGTCCTGCCTAGATGGGAGTCTGAGTGGACGAAGGCGACCCCCATCACCTCGTGGACTTGGCCACTTCTCCATTCAGAAGGCCCAGAGATGAACCCTGCAGCCCCAACTGACTTACGTCACTTTGGTTAGGAATTAATTCTGAGTGTCCAGCATTACCAAGGCCAGATGGCTCCATGTTTCTGAGAATGGAAAGTATTCATTGGTTTCTCATATTTACTGATAACCAAGATAAAACCTGGAACCACCTCATGGCTGCACAGTTCCTGGAGCAGTGGTTCTCCAAGCAGGGTTCCCAGATCAACTGCAGCAGCCACACCCGAGAATTCATTAACAAAATGCAGATTCTGGAACCCTCCCGGGGCCCACTGTGTCAGAAGTTCTGGTGGTGGGTGGCACCAGCCCAGAGTGTTGGGGGATGCTAATGCATCGTAAATCTGAGAGCCACCATCAAGGCCTGATTGTAAGCAAGGGTGCTTTCACAGAGCAGCTGCTTTTGAACTCTGTTTTAGGCAGGATAATTAGACTTGTCATTACTTGCATTTCATCTTTTAAAATCCAATCTTTTAAAATATAGGTGCAGGTGCAGTTTTTTGGCAATTATGAATAAAGTTTCTATAAACATTCAGTTTAACTAAACTGTTTGATATTCATCATGTTCATTTTACAAACACCTTCTATTGTGTAAGAGATATTTAGCATTTCATTAGTGGTAGAAATAATAACTTTATTCAAGAAAAAATTAATATTTAAAAAAAGAAAATCATGAGGTTGTAATAGGACAGTTACTACTGCTGCATCTCCCTCTGTTTTCCTGTGAGGAATGTGTACTGGACCACCTTTGTTCTCAGAACACAGCATATTTCATGTAAAAGCTAACCGATGCTCTTGGATGGGCAGCTGACTAGAGAGGGGTGGAAATCCAGGAGGAAGTGATGCACCCAATGCTATTCCATTTTTGTAATTAAAGTTTGACCAAATACAAATGGCTCATTAGCATAAAAATGCTCCCTGTGACTCTAGAACACTGTTGCTGCCCTTCAAAGCCTTGCTGGAAATGAGGATCTTAAAAGCTATGTCAAGAAGAGAATTTTTAAAAGTTGTATTGATTTTCAAAGGTACAACAGTGCAAGTCACTCTTTGGGTGAGTTTTGACAAGTGCCCAGAGTCACAGGAGCATCACCACAGGGAGGCCAGAACTCTCTGACACCCGACTGCTTTGTGCTGTGCCCTCACGGGGAACCCTCCTGCCTGCAGCCCTGGCAGCCTGTTCTCTGCCTGCTCCAGAACCTCAAGTGAATGGAGTCCTGCCTGCTGCCCTGGGGGGTCTGGCCTGGGGGTGCGTGCTTGTTGCTTGCTGCTTACTGAGGTTCCATTCTACAGGTGGACCATGGTTTGTTGGGCAATAGATGGGCTGTTTCTAGTTTTTGGCAATTATGAATAAAGTTTCTATAAACATTCAGGTGCAGATTTTTCGTGTAATCTAAGTGCTCATTTTTTGGGGGTGGGGGTTGAAATGCAGGATTGGGGTTGTGGGGTCATGTGTCAGGTGTGTTTGGGAAACCACTAACCTAGTCCCCAGAGTGACAGCTGCCACTCAGCTGTCAGAGTCCCTGGTCTTGCCAGTGCTTCAGGGGCAGAGCATCTGCTGCCAGCCCTGGGGGAGCAGGCAGGTGCTGGCCCTGAGACTCCTCCCTGGGGCCCTGGTGTGCTGGCAGCCCTGGGTTGGCATCCCCTTCAGGGGAGCCCCTGGGCTTGGCAGAAGGGTCTTCCCTGTGGCCCCAGCTGGGAGGTGTGCAAGTTGTTATGTCCCTTGACCTTGGTTCTATGCAGCTGGTAAGCTCTGGCTCTACCCAGGCTCAGGGCTGAGGAAGCCCAGCCAGGGGTTCCAAAGCAAGCCCATGCTCAGTGGTCTGCAGGGGCAAGGAGGGCACTGCTAGCACTGTGCAGCACGGCTGTGCCATCCAGGAGGCATCCTGTGTCAGCCAGAAGAATGTCACCTTTGTCCCTGGGCTGGGACTGCCTGTGACTGGGACCCCTCAGTGTCTGGCTGAGGAAGCGTATTCTGGCAGCTGTCCATCGCTGTTGCAGAAGTGATGGCCTTGGCGTCTGTATGGTGTCCCCCAGCAGCGGGGACATGCAGGGTCCTTGGGGATGCGTTAAGCAGAGACCGCCTGCGCGACACCAGGAAGGCTGGTGGGTGAGAGTGCCTTTCAGGGCCCCCAGCTGAGGGCAGAAGGCTCTCCTGAGGCCTCTTTCTTCTGGGGTCATTGTGGCCACCCTTGCCTTTATTCTGTGTGACACTTCTCTGGGGAGTTTTGGGGGGTGACAGTGTTATAGGTAAAATGAATGAAACATTGCTACTCATGTGGTTTTAGGGAAATTTTTATTTAGTTTAAAACATTTCACCCTCTGAAATGTGGATCATCGAGTTTAATTACACTGTTATTAACACCACAGGACAAATACCCAAGGGTTTTTCTTTTTCTGTTTTTAAGACGGGTCTCACCATGCTGCCCCAGTTGGCCTTGAACTTGTGGGCTCAGTCAATTGTCCTGCCTTGGGCTCCCATGCAGCAGGGACTGCAGGTGTGTGCCACCACCAGCTCCAGGGGCAGATTCAATACCCGAGGCTGCAGGGAAAACAGGTGGAGGTGGGAGGAGCCTGGTGAGCCTCAGCCTCAGGCCTTGGAGGTGCCTGGGACTCCAATGATCTTGTGCAAAAAGAACCCTGACTTGTTCTTCTAAGAAAGACCTTGTGGGCAAGGAGGGATCAAGGGTGGTGTGGGGAGCAGCCCCAGGAGCCTGCGGGCAGTTGCCAGGGCAGTGGCACCCTGACCCCTGCAGGTCTCAGCCCTGTGGTGACAGCCCCTCTGGTCTGCACTGGCCTTGTGTGGAGTGGGCAAGGTTGCATTCTGGCTGTGTGGGCTTCTGTCTCCCGAGTGGGCAGAACCTCATGGTGCATTTCCAGCTCTCTTCCTCTCATACACCCTTCTTAGCAGCGTCTTAAAGTCCATGTTTTATGGTTCTTAAAAATCTTGATCACATGAAAAATAACTCACAAGAAATGCAGCTGGTGGACACAGGATTGGCCTCACCCATTCTGTGCATACCTTGGTCCCTTTGTCCAGTGATCCCTGAACGTGGGGCAGGTGCCTGGGGCCCGAAGCTCTGGAGGCTGGCGTGAGGGCTGCTGGGGCCACACAACCTGGGAACTGAGAAGCATGTGCAGATGCTCCCTAAGTCTCTGGGCACCCCCATTTCATAAGGCCCCATTTCCAGCTCCACAGAATGCATATACCAAAACCATGTCTGCGAACAATGAGAAAAACAGCGTGCTTTCAAGATATGGGTATATAGCCCAGAAGTTTCTGATTCCATTAAAAAAAATCCTCTTCCTTGACCTTTGGTGACACATATGGAAATATCTGAGACAACATGACTGACTTCCAACTGAGTGTGGCAAAACGTTAGAGGTTGGGGACACTAGTTGATGGCTTTATAGGTGGTCATTGGTACTGCTCTTTCAACTTTTTAAATTTAAAAGTTTGCTTAATAAATTATTAGGGGAAAATAAACAAGATTAAAAATTTCAAAAAGCACAAGGTACAAAAGCTCTCTGGTCTTGGAGGTCTCAGATAGTGACAAATGTTATTGATCCAGGCCCCTGACTCAGCCAGGTTTTGGGGACAGAGATGGGCAATTGCAGCCTTTGCCCAGTGGGTCAGGGCTGAGGACAGTGGGTGGTGGGGGCAGTCTGGGGCTGGGGACTGGAGCCCTTCCTTCATTGCTGTTTCCTTAAATTAAGTCCAAGAAGCCAGCCCTTTTCTCATGGCCTCATTTCTGGCCCCCACCCCCACCCAAGGTGACTCTCAGTATGTGGGACACGGAGTGTCTGTTGATGGGAGGGTCTAAAAGCAGTTTATGACAGAGTGGTTGTTGCAGGACTGTCGACCTGGAGGACAGGTGGCACACACACCTTCTACGCTGACTACTCCGCATGGAGCCATGCTCACAGGAGTGCAGGACCCTCCCCCCAGCTCCTTCAGGAAAGCTCCTGAGCCCTTTGGGTCAAACTGGTGTTATTTAATGAGACTGGGTACCTACCTCAAGCCCTGCGGCACCCCTGAGCCTGTGGTTTCTCTGGGGCACCACCTGGCTCCTGTTCGGGGAATCAGGTAATCTGCTGGGATTGATTCAGTGCTGCCTGGACAGAGGGGCCCTGTCTGGTGAGAGGAGGGCCTGGTTTTGCTGCCCCTGAGCTCCTGGGTGAGTCTTCTCCTCAGCCCTCTGTGGCGCTCTCCTTGCATGACATGGGGATCAGGGGAGGCCGTGGGGATGGCCAAGAGCATGCCTTTCACACTCCTAGGGCAGGGCCCGGCTGTCCTCAGGCCTACAGTGGGCGCGTGTTCACTGTGTGCTTTTCAAATACTCTTTATGGAGCTTATTTGAGTGGAAGGAAAGGAAGAAGCCCGCCCGAGAGGTGAGCTGCTGAACTTCCAAAGCACCTCAGCTTCTGCCCTGCCACCCTGCGTTCCCACAGGCAAGAGGGTTTACCTCCTTGGGCAGCCCGTCAGGGGTGTGGCTGTGCCATGTGGTGTCCCGCGTGGCCAGAATGAGCTCTCCTCTGGAACCTTGAATTTTGGAGACACACCTGGGTCCACGTGGAAACTGCTGTGGGTGGCACAGAAATGCTACTGAGAAATGGCATGAAAAGGGACACCTGTTTCTCACCAGGTGGCCAATGTGGGGCACTTGGACGGGATGCAGACCCCAGGGCTCAGCGCTCTTAAGGTCATGCTCCTGTGGCTTCATAACTTGGTGTTACTAGTGGGCGCTGGCAACCCTCAGCGAAGGAGGCTTCCCCGGGGTCGGGTGGCACACTGGGTGGTGGAGGAGTGTCTCTGACTCCAGCTCTCCTGTAGCCTCAGCTGCCTCTCTCCAGTGCTCCCTCCATCCCAGCTCGGGCCTGATGGCCTTAGGCTGCTGGCCCTGGCTGACTGGCCACTGCAGGCTCTGCTTCTCTGGCCAGCATTGCTTCCTCAGAGCAGGTCTCCAGGAGCAGGGCTGTTGTACGCTGCCTGAGCCCCCCTTCCACTGCCCTCTTCTCCTGCACTCTCCTTTCTGTGGCTCCCCCACCTGCAAGGACCTGGCAGGAGGGTCGGGGGGTTCCAGAGCATCATGGGAAGACGTGCCAGGACCCCAAGAGGAAGGGTCTGTCAGCAGGAGCAATATGGGGGTGATCCCACCTCACTCTCAGGCCAGAGACCCCACTTGATTTGGTCAAAGGGTGTCTCTATGAGCTCAGCACAAGCACCCACTCCCACGCCCCTGGTATCTCATACCACTCCTGGGCAGGAGAAAGCCACCTCTGTCTCACCATCTGCTC
Organism: Urocitellus parryii; assembly: GCF_045843805.1. Taxonomy (NCBI): domain Eukaryota; kingdom Metazoa; phylum Chordata; class Mammalia; order Rodentia; family Sciuridae; genus Urocitellus; species Urocitellus parryii. The sequence continues at coordinate 208,203,834 of NC_135535.1, read as the reverse complement.
TTGGTCTCATTGAGGTGTGACAGGTCCTCTTCCTTGCTCACTGCCTGCTTTCCTGCAGGGGCTGGGGCTTGTTAGGGTTTTGTTTAATTTTTTCCATTGCCCACCCAAGCTGCAGGCAGTGGGTGGGGCCTGGGGGGCACGGCTGTGCTTCAGTAGGTCCCAGTCCTGCTGGCTTGATGAGACCTTGCAACAATAAAACTCCGGTGCCCAGTAACAGGGAGCGATTCCACGGCGCATCAAATCCAGATATTAATGGCTTTATTCTGACTTTCTGTGCTTATGTACATGTATCTCTTTTCCCTGTAGATCTTGTGTTTGGCTGGATGGCTACTTTGACTGCCAGATTCAAAGAGAAAAAGCCCATAAAATTCACAAATGCACAGTCACATGTGTAGTTTCTGCTCAGCCGCATCTAGAGAATGACTTAAATGTGGGCACTGGGGCCCGTCTGAGCTTTTTGATTGTTTAAGTCTCAGAAATTCCCAGATTTTCAGAGCGTAGAGTCGTCCCAATTCAAAGTAGAGTACAAAGAGTCTGGAAATTTTGTTAATTAAATTAATACATCTCAATTGTTAAAACTTGCGCGTCCTTTTAAAGTAAGAGCCTGGTTCTTCAAGCTCAAGAGGACGGCGGTGCACACACCCATGGCACCTATGTGTGGCTGACAGTGATGGCCAACCCTTTTGTTAGTCAATCTTCAATTTCTTTTCTCCTGCATCCAAAACTCTCAATTAGGAAACCCCACTCTGCCATCATGGTTGTGGGAATGGGTCATGCATCGTTCTTTGTTAGGACTGGGTCATGCTAGTGCCTCCACTTGTGGTGTAGGCTAATGGTCCCTGAGCTTCAGTGACATTGATCACAGCTCCTGTCACAACTGACAGTTGCAAAGAGGTGCCCTGCAGGATCCCTGGGTCTCCTGGAGGCTGGTTGGGTGAGCCTGTATTGGCCACAGGTTTTGAGGTATCCTTGGGCACGTCTGCTCTGTGGCCTGAAGGGGGATGAAGTAGAGCTGGCCGTGCCTGTTCCAAGACCCCATCAGCATGCTCCAGGGCTGGACAGGACCCTGGCTGTCCTCCAGCCTCCAGAGCAAATGTCCTCTAAAAACATGGACGACTTCTTGAAAGGTCACCAAATTTATTAGCCGTTTTATAAGTTCTCCTTGTGGATTTAATATTAAAAGTCTTACATTGTAATTTTATTAAATTTGAGCTTCTGGAAAATGCCTTGTGCTTGCTCTCACCCAGCACAGGTCTGCTTCTTCTGAGAGAAAGGTGCCCCGATCTTCAAACCCATATGTGTAATTCTGAAATTCTGCATCGGGTCCACTGAAGGTCAGGGAAAATCAATCCCATGTTCTCTCTAACATTACGGGAGCAGATTTGGCATGGGACCCACTTGCCTGGGTGGCCTGACACTTTTGTTCCTAGCACTGAACATCCTGCCTCCTGCAAAAGCCCCTGATGCCCATAGACCTGGAGGCAGTCCAGCAGGACAGAGGGGCTGGGGGCACCTGTCCTGCATACCAGGTAGACTTAGTCCTGTGTGTGGAGGTTAGCTCCATGCTCAGTCCAGCGTGCAGCTAGAAGCCTGTCTTCATTTCTGGGTGCATCTACGCTGGGAGGTGATTCTGGAGGGCAGGCAGCGCGTGTGAGGTGCACAGACCCATGCTGGTGATAAATGTGGGCTCTACAGTGAATATATTGCTCATTTTTGAATTGAATAAATACAGTTCATTCTAGGCAAAGCTTCCTCTGTCATGCTGTCGGGGCCTATTAAAATTTAGATTACCACTTGTCTATGGCAGCTTTAACTTTTCCAGTTAGTTTTTTTTTTTCTAATTTTCCCATGTTTAGCATTCACAAATCCACAGCTCTTGCCTGCTCACCCTGGCTCCTGACTTTTTTACATTCCCAACCTGCCCTATTTAGACTATTTTAGCAGCCCTTCACACTAGCTCTGTGTCCTTGTGTGATAAAGGAGAAGCAGGGATGTCAGAAGTCACCAGACATTATGCCATCAGCATGACCACTTTCTTGGCAAAAAGTGGGGGGGTTATTCCCGACCCCTGGGGAGGTCCGAGCGCCACCCCCTCCTGCCATCTCTTCTACCCTAACCTCATTTCCTTCCAAGCAAGTAAATCTATTTTTAGTGAATAAACTTGTAAGGGTTTAGCATGTTTTTTGCTTTTCCCGGAGAGCCTCCCAGTTCCTGTATTCAGATGTGGGCAATCCAGCAGGAAGCCCGCTCACTGTGCCTCCTCTCCATCACCCGGGAAAACTTGAAGCTCTACTCCGAGGTGGAGACCATTTCGTGATCTTTCAGTAAATACAGCAGAGATAGAAAAAAGAACAATACCTAACATCCAACTCCAGCGTCCAAGCGGACAGTTTAACCCTCGGGTCACGGTGTTTGTATTTCACTTATTGGATTGTTAATAGATTTTCTTCATTTGTGCGAGACGTCGCGAATGATGTGCTGGACTGGCCGGTTCCTCCAGCGTGGGGACCCCAGGTCCACCTGTAAGGAGATGGCGTTAAAAGCTGCTGGAGTTGCTGTCTCCTGACAACATCCCAGCTGTAGACTAGCAATCGCAATCCTCGGGTGGCAGTTTTAATTATCGGCACCGCGATACCATCAGCAAGTGTGTAATTACGTGTCAGTTTCCTGGCTGTTGGGTATGAAAAGTGGATCCAGTGAAATGATGATTGTGGAAGCTGTAGACTCATATTTAAACAATTCAAAATGTGTAACTGGCAGTGTCATTAAACAGAGAGAGCCTGACCCCAGCTGTCACTTACTTTTCCTTATGCAGATTTGTTCGTGCTGTCTGTCAAAAGAACTCCATGGGTTGAACTGGGACAGAGGAGGTGACATAATTCTCAGAGCAGAGGGCTGCTCTCCTCGACGCCGCAGAGGGGTTCTTTTAGCCTAAACAAATACAACTGCAGAAATTGTAAATAAACCGAGACTATTACAGGAAATTATATAGACTTTTGCTGATGAATACACAGAGGCAGAACATCAGACGTCCCACCCTTGAAACATGTGCATAGAACCTGCCGTTACCCTGCTCTTAAAGACCTGCTGTTACCCGCTCTTAAAGGACAAGTGCTGTGGTAACTAGGAGGGTGTGCTCTTGAGGCAGAAAATCAAGTGACCCTTTTGATTTCAGACTAAAATTTGGGGTCCAAGATGAAAAAGAAATGGAGCTTATTTTCAAAAGTGCTTGGTATGAACAATGAGAAATGTGACTGGACAGAAATATGACACAACGGTAAACTTCAGTGTGGCTTAGCTTATGAGTGGGATGGCCTCAAACACTTTGAATCTGGCTGGGAAAACTGAAATATGTATGCAAAATAAATAAGGTAAAAATGGACGAGTGGCTTTCTAAGAAGGCTGGGTACAGAAGTGAGGAACACTCCAGCTTCTGCACAGGTAATGACATAGCCCTTCCTCCTACCAACTAACTACACACTCCTGGGAGATGGAGAAATGTGCATTTGCTCTCAAAAGCCTTTGCATACCTGGCATGTCAAAAAAAAAAAGCATGGTAACCAAGGGTTAAGTCTGCATGCATGCAAAACAAATGAAAGGCTAGTTTACAAAATGAACTGTGGAGGTTAAGTGTGGGGGTTAAACTAACACTATGAACTGTGAACACAAAGAAAAACGTTTCTTTAATTTTTAAAATGTTTTCATTTCTCATAATAAACCGAACTTGCAGTTGATGCAAACAACATTATTTCATACCCTGAAGACACTACAATTTAAAGCTTTTGGAACTCAAATTGATTCTAGAAGCAAGGCTAGAACTACAGAGGGGCTTTGGCAATTGTGATCTTCTGAAGGGCGTCAAATCACACCTCTAGTCGCACATCTGAATGTAAACACACGCACACACAAGGCAGGAGGCATTTAAAACAGGGTCAACTTTGCATTTACTTCTCGTTTCAAAGGCAAAGTTAGTGATTTTCTCACAGGCTAATGGAAGCCATATTAATTGCTGTGGTACATTCAGATTTGAAAGTAATAAATAGGCACATATTAAATCCTCTAAGGATTAATTTGTATTTTATCAGCTGTGAAAAGGGCAATTTTTTACATATCTAGACTTAAGAGGTAGCCTTATTAGGCGTTCATTGGAAAACAAATTCTGCATATATTTTGTAGTAAGGTCTTTTTTTTTTTTTAAAAAAATAAAATCCTCCTTTTCCCCTCTCAAAAGCTGTATAGGGCAACTAGGGAAGCAATTAGTGTTTATATACTAGACAAACACGGGTTTGGAATTTTCCACCTTATAAATATTTGTATGACTCGTTAAAGGAAAGGAATGATAGGAAACGGCACACTGTTGTGTGTTTTATCACGTTGGACATACGGGGACTTGGGGGTTCTCAGCTGCCTGTGTGCCTGAGACGTCAAACCCCGCTAGTGACTGCTTCTCACTGTGGATAAAGAACATCACCAGGCACCCCAATGTACTTGGTAGGGACATGGCGTGTGCGTGCCAACAGCCTTTCCCTTTGTTGTCTAGCGGGCTGTGGCTCTGGGAAGCTGCACTCGGTGGCCTCCTGCCTGGCTGGCAGCTCTCAGGCTCTCTGCATCTCAGGGAAATGATGCGGGCTTCTTGGAAGGGCCTCACTTCCTCCATCTGGCACCAGGAAAAAAAGAAGAAGTGGCACAATAAGCCTGTGCTTCCACTTTCCTTTGGAAAGAGGATCATGTGTGTAACACTCACCTTACCTGCACCTGAGAAATGTTAAGTGGTCCTGTTAGATCAAGGAAATTGGAGGGGGAATTGCCCTATGCAATATGCTTCCTTGAATGGATTGCCTGGTTTTATTTGAAAGGTCCCTAGACAGAGCCCATTCCCAACTTCTTTTGGAAGTCTGTTCTGCAATCTAATAGATTGTAATGTCAAATGCTTTGTTAAACTTTTACTAGAATGTGTGTATTGTGCTCAGCATTGGTGAATCTTGACTTTCTATCAGGGAGGTGCAGTCACATGATCTCTCATGACATTCTATGGTTGATGTGGAATGGCTTCCACTTAGCCTCTGGTCTGTTCCAGGGCATATAGCCTCCTATCCCCCTTCCCTCCTACCCCAAAGCCCTGCATCTGCCATGGCACCTTGCTCATCAAGGAGAAGGTGTCTTGGGGAGCATGGTGGCAGTGTCATATTCAATTTTGAAAACTCGTGCCACATGAATTTCAGCTTTTAGAAAGGTGGCACGTGCCTTGCTCTAGAGATTCCGCACTTGGGAAGTTGCAAGTGTTTGCTGTAGCTCGTCTTTTGCGCCAGGGGGTTAGGCCACGTTTTATTTTGCAGATGACTTTGTGGGACCAGACTATTTTACATAATTTCCCCTGCATTTTAGCTTGTTTCTGAGCTGCAAAATTTTTTATTTGAAAATGAATAGCTACTCCTTGTGGCCCTCCCAGAGATGTTGGCAACGTCCCCAGGCTCCCACTCCTCTGGTAGCTTAGATGGCCTTTGACTAATGAGGTGACCTTAAGAGAAGTACTTGCTGAATGTTCGTTGTGACTGGCCATGGTGGTGACAAGTGTGAATTGCATACAGAGCAAATGGTCTCAAGCAGCCGCTGCTGATGTCACTAGCTTGCCAGTGAGTCTGTCCTGCTCAGCTCAGACCCCAAATAATTTATATTACCATATATTAACGGGATCCAAGCTAAGTGTTAACTGCCCATTATCACTTGTCACCACAGTTAATAGTTACCAAGTACTGATGGTTTTAGGCATAGGTATTTCACTCTTCCTTTGTAAAGAGATTACAGATTTAGAATTAACGAACTTAAACTCCGTATCTTTAAGGCAAATCCCAACCATTCTAGACAAAAGAGACTTGCATGTTTCAGCCATTGAAAATTGTTTCCTAGAAGATTATTTATTTTTTCCTACATTTTTTATTAGTGCATTAGAGCTGCATATACTGATGGGATTTGTTGGCCCATATTTATACGTGCGCACGATACACAATATATAACCACACAGTCTGGCCATCATCACTCTCAGCATTTACCCACTCCCCCACCCCTATCATCCCTTGCTCCCTTTTCTCTATTGATCTCCCTTTCAATTCTCATGAGATCTCCTTCTTTTCCCTTTTCCTCTCTAGCGTCCACATATAAGAGGAAACACAGGACCCTAAGCCTTCTGAGTTGGACTTATTTTGCTTAACATAATGGTCTTTATTTCCATCTGTTTTTTTACAGATGCCATGATTTCATTTTTCTTCAGGGCTGAATAAAACTCCATTGTGTATATATGCCACGTTTTTTTATTCATTTATACACTGATGGTCACCTAGGCTGGTTGCCTAGTTTGGCTATTGTGAATAGTGCTGCTATAAATTTGGGTATGTAAGTGTCATTGCAGTAAGATGACTTAAATTCTTCAGGGTAAATACCAAGGAGAGGTATGGCTGGGACATATGGTGATTCCATGCCTGGTCTATTGAGAAACCTCCATATTGATTTCCATAGCAGCTGTACTAATTTACAATCCCACCCAGAGTGTAAAAGTGTTCCTTTTTCTCCACGTCCTCTCCAGCATTTATTATTGTTTGTATTCTTGATGATGCCATTCTGACTGGAGTGAGATGAAATCTTAGCATAGTTCTAATTTGCATCTCCCTAATTGCTAAGGATGGCAAACATTTTTTTCTTATATTTGTTGGCATTTGTATTTTTTCTTTTGAAAAGTATTGTCTGTTTATTTCATTTGCCCATTTCCTAGTCGGGTTATTTGATTTTTTTTGGAGTAAAGTTTTTTTAGTTCTTTGTATTCTAGACATTTATCCTCTGTCAGAAGAGCAGCTAGCAAAGATTTCCCCCCATTCTGTAGGTTTTTCCTTCATATTCCTATTTGTTTCCTTTGCTATGCAGAAGCTTTTTAATTTGATGTCACCCATTTATTAACTCTTAGCATTATTTCCTAAGCTTTAGGGGTCCTACTGAGAAAGTGGTTGCCTTGGTCTGCATGCTGGAATGTTGACCCTACATTTTCTAGAAGATTATTTATTAAATGAAAGATTTAAAAATTTAAAAAGAGAGAGGGAAAGCAAAAGCCCCTGATAGTTCCTCTGTGAGTGCTGGACACTCTCCAAGACCTAGTGGCTTCTTGGCTCTTGGGTGCCCAAGTGTGGCCTGTAACTTCAGTCTGGCTGGAGCTCACCAGGAAAGCAGACTCAGCCTCCTAGACCAACGTTTGAGAGCTTGCTCCAGGTGCTGCCCAGGTGGCCATCTGTGGCCCCACCTGAGCTGGCTGATGGGCACTCCTGAGTTTCCCAGGTTTATGGACGTTGCATACTGCAAATGGTTTTAACCCAGGACATCCAAAATTCCCCCAGGGCTGGGGAACGTGAGAAAGCCCAGTCTGGAACCCCGAGGAGCAAACTCTGTGGCTTTGTGCTGCCTTGGAATCTGTAGCCACGTCATGGTATGACACCTGCGCTGGCCATCAGCAAGGCAGAGACTTAAGGTTGAAGGGTCTCTGAGACACTCTACTAACTGCCTAGAAGGCCCTGGGGTCTGGTCCTGCCTTTCCTTAGCTCGCATTTCCACCTTTTGCTGGCTCATTGGAATTTTAAAGTTCAAGGCTTCCTTGGTCTCCACCTGTGTCTCCACTCCTCGGGGTTCGTGTTCCCAGCACTCTTTGGGGTGGGGAAACTGGCTTTTCTGCAGCCCAGGCAGAAGAGAGAGCCAGAGGGAGCCTGGGACAAGGTGGCTGATGGCATCTGGAAGGACATCACCTGATCCTGCTGCCCCTGGAAGCTGAGACCGAGGGCTGACAGCTGAGGTGCCTCATCAGCACAGTGCAGCACCTCCAGTGTTTTCCTCAATCTGAGAAGTTGGCTTAATCATGGTGCATTTCATTTCATCTTGTGCCATTAACATTCTGTGGGAAGAGACTACTCACCCTGTCAGAGCAGAGTAGGGCCTTGAGGAAATTCCCCAATTGGATACCTTCTCTGGAGTCTGTTGCCTTACTCCATGAAAGCGTTCTGACAATCACTAAGACCACTGCACAGTAGAAATCACCAGTGCTACCACTAACGCCATTAATGACCTGAAATAACATTTCACCATTGGGTCTCAAATCCCTGAGACCCACCAGCATGAGGATGGTTCCATCTCAGCAGCTTTGTGCTGGCTGCAGGCCTCTCGCATTGACACACCCTGTTGCCTTCTGTAGCCACGGGTTCTGCCTTTGCAGAAATCTTTGAAAGCATTTGCGTCAGTGCTGAACACATGCAGACTTCTTCCCTTGTCATTATTCCCTAAACAATGCAGTGCAACAGCTATTTACATAGCATTTACATTATATTATAAGTAATCTAGAGATGATTGAAAGTATAGGGGATGGTGCATGGAGGTTACATGCAAATACTATGCCATTTTATACAAGGGACTCAAACATCTGTGGATTTTAAAATTGTGAGTGTGGGCATTCCTAGAACCAATTCCAGGGATACCAAGGGATGCTTTTAACTATTGCAATACGTGGTCAATTTTTCATATAAATCAATCATTGTATGGTACAGCTGTGCACAAGACACCATGTGTTTCCAGTTACATATCCTTTTAAATTTCTGTATCAAACAAGATATTTAGCCTCCAGTCCATTTAATGGATGGGATAAAGCTGGATTCATTTTGTGACAATTTGCACGTCATCTTTCTTTATGATTCCTCATGTTTTGTTCATCGTATGCTGTGCCTCCTCAGAGGACAGAGACAAATAACCACCTTCCACAAGAACGAGGTGCGAGTTGAATGCATCTTGAACACTGTGCTTCCTGATGCCCGTCAACACTTGTGCACGTGCGGCTATCGCACACTGAGATGACAGGGGACGCACTGTCTAGAGGTACTGCAATTCTTTGGCAAGCGCAATATTTAGAGATTAGTCCTCTTTACTGAATCTTTACAAATTTTGCAAGTAAATGAAATAATTGTTACCTTCTCTGGAGAATCTCATCCTGGAGGTGTATCCTCACCAAATATTGCTGAAAGTTGTCTTTCAAATGCAGTGACTCTTGGCTTTGTTAGTTTTGTATATGTAGGACAGACTTGCAATTCATTTTAATTTTGTTGTTTCTGTTGGAAAAACAAAACAAAACAAAACAAAAACCCAACATGTTTCTCAGAAGCCTCCCTCCTGCCTGTCAGAGGCTCTCAAGTGGAGGGCTGTGTTTGGGGCTAACTTGATTAGCTTTAAAGTTCTCAAAACAGTGCCTCAGACTTGCACTGTTTTTATTCACTCATCTTAAGATATTTGTAACTTTATTTTAAAAGCTTTCTATATGATTGATGAAGTATTCAAGACTTGCTGGGAATACTTTCCTTCCTACATCTTTAAAGTGTACTGAAAGGCCTGCATTTCAGCTCTCTGTGAGGGCTGACGCCATTTCTCATTTCATCAGGAAGCTGTTTGTGTGGAGCCTGAGATTGGGGCTGACGTATCGGGACCAGATGAGTGTGGTGGAAGAGCTCAGGCCAGCACCCTTGGGACCAGAGAGGGGGCCACAGCTTGGGGAGACCAAGGGGAACAGCACGGAGCCCTGAAGGGGGACGTGCACAACATCCAGGCCAAGCAGGGTCATGGTTAGTCAACAAAGGGGTCAGTCCCTCCCCTTGCTGACTGCACATCTAGCCTTCTCAGGTAAGGAGCACTGCTGGTTTATGTGCTTCTGGATTTCCAGGGAGTTTGAAAGGAATTGTGGTTGGCCAAAGGCATGGGTTTTCCCTCTCAAATTCATTTTCATAAGCAATTTGGATAGAAAGGATGACTTTACACTGTTTTACTCTCTAAATCAGCCACCCGAAGTTCTTTTCATCAGTTGTTGGACTTTTACTTGATCTAAGAACTCGGATCCTACCCAGAAGGACCAAGTTCAGAGAGGGGTTCAACTGAAGAAGTGTGTACACAAAGAGGGCACATGTTCAGAAATGCCCTGGCTGTCAGCAGGAGCCACCTGCAGGGCTCTGCCTGTGACGGTGGCATAGTTACAGACACTACTAAGAATGCAGGTCTTGCTTCCTAAGTACACCTGTGTTCCAAACACCTGGGTGGTTCTGCATGTCCCCTTGGTCATCAGGAAGTGCTCCGTAGAGTCAGGAAGAAGGACCAATTGTCAGCACAGTTTTCAGGAACAGTGGGGACAGAGAACTGGCACAGAGCAGGAAATTCAAACCTTCTGTGGTGCAGGGACAGGAGCCTGGTCCATTCTGAATCCTGAGCATAAACCCTGGTCATGCAAATTCAGGATGCCAGCCCTGGAGCAAGCAGAGCAGAGAACGGTCCTTGTCACGAGAGGGGCTGTTCGTGTTTCAGAGATGCTAATTGAGCCTGAGCCACGGCTGGCCATCAGAAGCAGCATGTGAAGGACCCAAGGGTGCCCCTCACACATTGTTGAGCATTGATGGCCCTGACTTGGCACCACACTCACATTAGAGCATCAGGTATGCAGGTGGGACACCCTGGGCAGCAGGTGCAGTGGGAGCCCAGGAGACAGACTGAAGGCACAGGGCTTATGCAACCAGCAGGAAAGTCAGGGAAAGGCAGACCCGGAAAAGAGCTGGGGGGCACACTGGAGCCGTGTGTGTGTGTGTGTGTGTGTGTGTGTGTTAAAGGAATCATTTTTCATAGAAATAAGAGCAATTTATTAAGAAAACCTAGATGCTGCTCCTCAATTTCTTCAAGCCTGTGAAGGTATGCACTTCTTCTCCAACAAGTGTGTCATCTGGTGACACCTGCTAATAGGACACCTGTGCTCCCCTTCAGCCTCCTCCCTGGCTCCTGCTCCCACTGCTGACTTGCACTCCAGGCTCTCGGCTCAGCTCGTGGCTCTATGGCTGACACATGCCACTCGCTCATAAGCTTCCAGCAGACCTTCTGGTCCCCTTCCCTATGGTTCCCAAGGTTAATTTCCTCCAAAGGAAAAAATCAGGCCTAACAGGTGCAGATGAGCTTTGTCTGCACCCTCACTGAGGAACCCTGTTCAGCAAAAGTGATTTAGTCACTTTCCAAACTTTGCTTGTAAAGTTCTTACGTGGTTCCAGTCTCTCGCCCAGCACGGCAATCAATAACGTATTATTTCCTTCTGCAGCCTCAGCCTGTGGTTTCCCATTTTGAATTAGTTGTTGAGTCTAACATTGGGTAGGCAGCCATCCATTTCCCTGTCTGCGCTTGACTGTGAAAGCTGAGTAGCTGGCAGCTCTGGGGGGATCTCCATCTGCTTGAGGGGATGGTTTAGGATGAACCTAACTAATCTGTCTTTCTCATCTTACCCCCAAACCCTGAATCCTTCTGGCTTCTCTTCCCTGCACCTTTCCACCTCCACAATGGCCCTGCGCTGGTGGCCCACGGATGGGCCCACCATAACACCATCTCTCCAGCACTGCCCCTCTGGGACGACCTCTGACAGTTCTTCCTACAGCCTGCTCTCTCCTTTATTGCTGCTGCTCAGGGTCCTGCGAGGAGTGTAGTTTGGAGAATTTCCTGTGCTCCGTGACCTGGGGCAAGCTCTGATCTGGAGCAGGCAGAAGGGGGGTTCTTATTTTGCTATCCGAGCCAGGTTCCAAGGTTTGGATTCCCTGGATCACCCATGTCCCCAACAACAGAGGGCAAATGCTCTCCTGCAAACACACCTTCTCAAATTTCAATCTTGCACAAGTTCTCTGCTTAAATCAGTTGGACTCAGAGCTGGTGATCGTTTTGTTAAGGTCTGATTTACTTCTGATTTCAACTTTTTATGAACATGAATTTGATGAACTGTTGTGAGAGGTAACGCCTTTTGTTATTTACAGTTCACTGGCCTGAGTTCTCCCTTTCCTCTGCTTAAGAAAGAAATATGTTTGTTTTTCTTGGTGATTATTGCTGTAAATTGAGCTGGTGATTTTTAAAAAGCAGGTGAATTAAGTACCGAGTCACTGAAGAGCAAGTGGAGCAGTGAAAGAGTGAGGCACAGCCGTGCCAGCCGGGTGGGAGGGCATTCTGCCAGGACCCTTGTGGTTCTGTGGCTGAGACCCGGGTTATGACTCCTGATGCCGGGCAGGGGTTTGGAGGATGGGTCAAGGAATTTGGCTGGGTCGGAGACGCACCTGAGTCATGAGAAATCTACCTTCCCTATCTTCCTCTGGGTACTGTGCCTTCTACGTTGGCCTCACCTCTGGGCACTTTGTCCAGTTTAAAGGAAAGCAAGGCTGCAGGTGCCACAGGCACGTGGTGGACTTAGAGAAGAGAGAGCTAAGGCCTCGGAGGCTGCTCTGGCCTATGGGTGCCATGAGGGACAGCACGTGGCTGAGGATGCTGTCACCAGAAGGCTGGGCTTGGGTCGGGGCTGGAGTCAGCCCTATGGAGTGCATCCCACAGGAAGGCATATTCTGCCCTCAGAAAAAGAATGATGGGAACCTGGGCATCAAAGATCAGGGAGGAGGCACCTGGATACCCCGTGAGACGAGGTTCACCCTCCCTGTTTCTCCTGTAAGGAGAAGTAGCTATGATCCTGAATTCGAATCCCCTCTGTATTTTGTGACTGGGATTCACACCTGTATTTACCTGAGTTCTGGAAACCTGCGTTTGCGTGATACACGTTTCACTTTGGCTAATGGCGTCGATTCATTACCTCTCATTTGATCTAGTCAATAAACACTAGAATATGTTACAACTGCTCCTGAGAAAACCATGTTTCCTCTCATGAAATCTTGGGACATGAAATTGTTACGTCTGCCATTATAGATTGAACATAATCCTGTGTTAAGCCAACAGGTAAATTTCCCTGCCTCCTCAGGTTAACCTGATAGGGGATCAATAGCAAGTCAATGGATCCCTTAGCAACTGTTGCAAGCTGTGTGGGTTCACGAGTTCTGCAGAGCCTACTCCCCTGCCAGGACGGACCTGTGCGTGTGGACGCGGGAGTGACCACACGCACAGCTGAGCCTGTGCAGTTGGGCAAACCTCAAAATGGATCTGACAGTATTTATGTCTTCCTAATGCTTTCTATTTCAAAATTCTGCCATGCTATGATCCCCCTTCTTTGACACAGAGGGGTGGGCTTGCTTCCCTGCCCCTGAGCTGGATTAATAGTTAATGAGGGTTTGGGAGGAGGAACAAAGTCGGGGTGTGATCACAGATTAGTCTTTTAAAATACAGCTAAACCTTTTGTCCTTGGTTTAGCTGCTCACTGGCCTCCAGCTGGGTCTCCTGCAGAGACCACGGCTGGAGTGCAGGCTCCACTCTGCCCTGGGCAGCCGGAGCCTGATTCCTGGTGACTGGGTGGACAAGCCTGGGCCTGGAATGGGCGGCCTCCTCAGGACCTAATGACAGTGAGGGCTCTGTTTGTCAGGGTCTGTACCTCCCTCTCCTTTCATGAGAAGAAAGCCTGGGTTTACCCAAGGAGACCGAGCAGAAAGGGAGCCATGGTCACACCTTCCTGGTGGCAGTCACTGGAGGAGCCATCAGGAAGGCCGTGAGCATTTAGCTGGACCCCTGGAAGAAGTGTCAGCCTCCCAGGTGCAGGAAGGCCTGTATCTCCGCAGCAAAGGGATGCTGGCAGAGACCACATGGAAAGGACCTGAGCTAGCAATCCACAATGACCTTGGAGAGGTCAGTGCTGAGATGTGGCCACGGGCAGGGAGGTTGTGGGCTCAGGCTCCTTCATTGCTGAGGACACAGGCATCTTCCAGGGGAAAGAAAGAGCCCAGGCACAGTAGAGCCCCAGGCCATTCCTGGTGTAGAGTCCAGACACCAAGAGCAACGGGCGGCCACATTCCTAGTGTGTGGTGGGGAGGGACATTGGGTCAGTGCCACAAGGGGCTCTGACATTTTGGCTTCGATCAAGAAAAGAGGATTTCCTGGTAGGACCAGGGTGCCTTCAGGAGTTGGTGGGAAGGCTGAGAATGGAGGTGGGAGTGGGCAGGAGCCAGGCCTCCTGGACACCAGGGACAGGAGGCCAGGCCAAAGTGTGTCCTCCCATGGTTCCCTTGAGCATGGTGCAGGTGTCTCCCATCTCAAGAGGAAGCCCCGCAGCCTCACTTTTCAGATTCCTGGTCAGGCAGGTCTGACTTTCTTCAGGGGCAAGGAGGTATCCTTTACACAGGAAGGTGGACTGCCCCGCCTGACCATGCAGTGATCTTCCCTCAGGTCCCTCTAGCAGGGACTGTCTCTGTCTTCCCATTTCCTCCATCCACTGGGATGCCCTTTGAGCTGGCCTGTCTGACGCAGGAAGGCCAGGAGCAGAGCCACGTCCTGGACCACACTCAGCATCCCGGGGTCCTCCAGGGATCTGGGCCTGTGCTTGCTGATCTGCTGAAAGTCCCAATGCTGCCTGCTGCCTATGCTTTGCCAGGGGCGTGCTGTCTTTGCCACAGAAGGCAGCCACGGTCCCAGGGGTCACCTGCAGCTGGGGCACCCCAGCTCTAGGAGCAGGACTCTGGAGTAACTACAGCAAGCTGCCACCTTCCCTGGCTTCCGGCGTTCGTCACTCTCTGCCAGGTTCAAAGCACAAAATGTGACACTATGACTGTGGGACTGTGGAGGAGGTTCTGGCTTCCTGGTCCTCCTTCGTGAAAGGCGAGTGTCACCAGGGAGGGCGGGTTCTGGCCTTCCTGTGTGTCTCACCAGGTGCTGTGAGTGGACGGTTGGAGACAGGGATGATCTAGTCCCAGAGGAGAAAAAGAAACGCAAAACTTTGTTCCCGAGCAATAACAAATATCATTTAATGCCACCCTGTGAGCCAGTGATGGGACAATTATGTGACCCATCTTCTCAGGACACAGATTAAAATAAATAGGCACAATCTATCATAAGTCATCATTTTGTCTAAAATACCTATGAAAGGATTTGTGCACGCCAAGAGATTATGAAACAAGACAGATCTTAAATCACTGGCCTCTATTTGAACTTACAAATATTTTTCATTTAAAAAGTATTTTGACCCATCATTTTCATAAGTGAAGTTACACGAGTTTGGCAAAACAGAAGAGCCACCAAGCTGGACAAATATTTTCCTAATAGGTTTGCTTTTTTCATTTCTTTAAATATCAAGTAATAATATTTTTAATGTTTTTGTAAACATGAGGTATTTTAACGCTTGAAAAATTGTATCTCATAAATAAGCTTTATTATCTGTCAAAAAGGATGAAAATATAACTTTACATTTCTGTTTTAAAGTAATTTTAGTGCCTATTAGCTATAAAGTAACAGTTATATATAATTTAGAGTATGTAGTCACTTCAAACAACTTGACATTTCCACACAAACACAGAACCGTAATCATAGTCTTGGGATTTCTCTGGAAGTATGCAGCAGTACAGGATATTAAAATAACTTATGGTGCACTGTAATTCTTGTTTTGTATTTGTCCAAGTAGTTGTGAAGCAGGCAATAAAATAGTAAAATAAAAAGCTGAGCTCCAACTCCAGCAGAGCCGCGTTCTTAAAGCCGTACTCGTCTTTTCGCATTAAGTGTGATTAACCTCGTTGACATTTAGCTCTGTCATCTTTGACTTTTTCTTTCTTAACAATAGTTTCTGTTGCGGTGACAAATTCTATTTATCTTCGTGTGTTCTTAGCGGCACCGTAATTGCTTCTCTGAGATGCCAGTGCTGATGGTGTGAGGCAGCCGTTCTGCTCCTCACCGCCCAAGGTGGATTACCTGTTGCTTGTCAGAGGAAGTGGAGGCGCAAGACATTTTTGCTTTTGCTCAGGCAAACAATTGAACAGACAAAAGCCGAAGCTGCGCTCTTACACGTGGTTTCGCCTATATACATATATACAAAATTCAGTACAAGGTCAACGTGCACAGCCCAAGACTTAGCAAGCTGAGTGCACATTAGGGTGAGTGTGCACATGGAATAGAGCATTGCCTCCCACCCCGGTTAAAGGATCCCGTTCACAGTATAACTGTGAGGAATCCAGGAGAGGGGTGTTTTGTGAATAGCGTAAACCAGATGTAAGGACAATATTTAACCTACTTAAGAGAAAAACCCATTTGACGCACCATTTATAGAGCTGACATATAATTATGCTTGCCTCATTAAAGCATGCCCAACATTATCCTCTTTCTGGCAACGCGTATAACTGTGTGCCCTTGAATAGAACGAAGAGGCATTTCTTTAAAATACTCCGTAATTGTACTTTTGCATTAATTTTGATTGGCCTTTTGCCCATCGGTGAGGCTCACAGCATCACTTGGAGCAGCAACACGATGAATGAAAATCCATCCACAATAACCAACCCTGTCCTGAGATATTATTCCTTTGAGAAAGGCCAAGGAAAAAATAATTTTTGTGTGGTTGAAGATAGGCACCATTTACAATCTACATATTGCAATTAAAACCACTCAAGGATTTGACTTCCGTTAATTTTAATTGAAGTGGTATGCGGGTAGGGATTAGGTGAGTGCACAGATGTGCACAAAAATTAATATGAATCCAGAGAAATGTCTCTCCTCCATAAAAGGGCTGACCAAATGTTCACAGATGGAATCTGAGAGCACCCTTATTGAACAAGCCCGCGGGGCTCACCACGGTCATTTCCGCGGCAATTCCACACTCCGGATGTGGGGAAAGATGTGCCCCTTTCTTTTTCTTTATAAATTATTCTCATGCTTGATTAGTTAATGTGTTTAATGTGCATTCGCGCACCTAAATGAAAGTAAAAACAAATTAGTCCAATAAATGTACTTTATAGATGATGGTTTGAGGAGGTTGAAGTCTCAGCTAAGAGATATTAATTAGGAATATTAGCCACAGAAGTCTCTGGTATCAGCTGAGATGTCGGGGACCAAAGTGAAACAGAAAGAGAAGGAGGGGACACAGTTTGAGGAGATGTGAGATGGAATGAAGAGTTTGGAACACTACTCACAGGTGGTCTTCCTGGTACTTCTGAAAACGGATAGGGACCGTCACACAACAGGTGTGCAGTAAAACAGTCTACACAAACAAAAAGACGAATTTGTATGTTACATTTTTAATTTTAACACAGATTTCCCAATACCTTTAAATAAATTACAAGAAGGTGATGCACAAGTTCCGAAGTGCACCACCTGAAGTCACAGTAATGCATGATTTCACAGCACGATTTCCCATTCTCAGCAGAATCTCACATGAAAAGAGGCGAAAATGAAAATTAAAACAAAATCCCATAGTAGCCAATGTGAATTAATTCTTAAAGTGGATCTGATAAAAATTTGAAGACAGGGAAATCTAACATCAAATAAAAGCCCAATAAAGAGTACTATTAATATCTTCCTATAGAGAGATGTGCTGTTATACCTCCCCTTCCTCACTTTCTCTAATTCATTCAGAAAGCCGACTGCAGAGAGGAGCCCTGTCTGGAGGAACTAGCTCCCAGAAGCACTGGAGCACAGAAGACGGTGGCCGGAGGCTGGGAGACTACCAGCCCCCTCCCTGCTGTGGCTTGGAGGGTCCTTTCACCTGTAGGCGGCTGGCCTGCTTGCAAGGTGATCATCAGTGGTGGTGCCCATGCTTGTTAAAAAGGTGTTTTCTTCTAAGGTTCCCAGACCATTTAAAGCCCATTTCTCAGCTGTGTCTACATTCAGGAAGAATAGCACTGATAATAAAATCAAGCCCACGTCTTCCCTGGTCCCCAGGTCCTCTGCAGGACTGGGCTAGGGGCACAGGCTATGGCTACATTTCAGTAGTTGAAGACTCTGAGATAACTTTTCGGTATTCCTGGCCAGTGTCCAGGCTATTGGGCTAATTATCTGTTGAAGATTACATTCTCTCATTTCAAAATAGCGGCAGTTCTGATAAATTGAGATATACTTGGCATAATTATGAAGTTTCAAATGTCTCTTTTATGAATTTCACAATTCTCCCAAATTCTCAAGCTGAACTATTATTAACTGAGACACAGGGGTCTGAGTTGGTAGATTTGACATTGGCAAAGAGGATGAATTGAATTCCAAAGGGATCGCGGAAGTTAGAAAAATCCAAAAATGATTTATCATTCCTACCATATATTTTACTAATGTAAAATATAATGTTTTAATTTGATTTTCCCCCTGAAATTCTCATATAAAGAAGTGATACGACAGAGAGTGTTCTGACTTTCCTGACATCTGCCAGGACTTGTGTGGTCCTCCTTTTGTAGCTTTGGGAAATGAGCAAACCAGATTTTTCTAAGCACTGCAGATCTGGGTCGGGTGATAGGGGAGATTCACAGTGAGCTCAGGTCACTGGAACACCCAGTGTGACTGTCTCTCACAAGTGGTGGTACTGGGTACCTTCTTCTGTAGGGTACACCTGACTGGAGAGGTCATATAGTGTTCTTTGTAGCTCTTGAGTTTCAATAACACCCTGTCTGTCCAGATAATACCAGAGTGTGAGTAGGAGCAAGAATAGAGATCGTGTTTAATCTGGCCTTGCTTATGTAATATTCATAGCCTTTGCAAACTTCAGGTTTTGTATAATTGATAACTCATGTCCAACACTGCAGGTTGCCTTGACCTCAGGTAGATACCAGAGATAGGTAATCAAGGGCCAGCTAAAGCCAGCCATAGGGCTGGGAAATTAACCTACATCATTTCCTCTGAATGTCAGTTCTGCAAGGGAGGCAATATTGTCTTCACTTCTTGTTTGGTTTCTTGTAGAACAGAAAGTGTGCCCTTTATGCACATAGTTTATTCTGTTCTTCATTGACTCCAGTCTAAAAGTCTAGGCAAAGTAATTTTCTGAGCATTAGCCCTGGAACCCAATAGGTTTATATGTTTTCTCAGAAACGAGAAGCACATTAGTACACACTATACTTCCCTTCTTGATTGCCGGCATCTCTGAGTTAAATTCATCACTCAATTACAGTGTGACAATTCAGATAAGGTTGGTTGTGCAACAGAAACAAATAGCCCCAAATCTTAGGGTCTTAAAAACTGAAGTGTGTTCCTTACTGATACTAAATGCCATTCAAGTGTGGCCAGAGCTGAGCTGACCGACCAGTTCCCTCCTGGAATGTTGTCCACTGTCCCTGCACAATGGAAACTTACTCTAAAGCTTCCTTGGGAGTGACATGCCAACTCCCTTGTAACTCACCAATATCTCATTGGCCAAAGTAAGTCATGTGACCAGCCCCAACTTGGGGTGGGGGGCTTCAGTCCTACTATGTGCCTGGAAGAAGAGACAGCAAGAATATCTGTGAACACCCTAATGCCTACAACAGGTAGGAAAGTTCTGGTCTTCTCTCACTGACCTTGTGACATCTACCTTGACTCTTTAAAGGATTTGCCCATATGCAATTTGATGTTATTAGCTGCTTCAAACAATGTAAAGCTATAACCCAGTGTCAAATGTTAATAAGCAGAGTGATAATTAAAGTATTCAATCTCACTCAGGATACCTCTTCTTGCAGATCTGTGAGAAGAGACGTCCTCTCATTTCTACAGATCATTCCAACTTCCATTTCCTAGAGCTGTTCTAGCTTAGTTCCCCAGTCTTGTTGGGATGGACAGACTTCTGGGCACATAGCTACTGGCCTTGGGAACAGCAGCTCCTTAAATGTCTCCATAAAGATGTCCAAGATGGGCACAGCCTCTGTGCAGGGGAGGGAGTAGCCAGAGTCCTGGAGAGTGTGTGGAGCAAGGCAGGCTCTGGAGGAGGTGGTGGGGTGCCTGCCTGATGAACAGGGCTTTCCAGACTAGGGGCAGTCCTGCAGTCTTACAAAGCTTGGCACAGAGGCACTCTTTTGGAGAGGACAGGAAGCGAGGTGGTGACTGAGAGCCTCCTGCTGCAGCATTCTCCTGCCTGCCGCTTGACACCACTTTGCCACTTTGTAACAATACATCCCAGACTCAGCAATGCTACTTGAGATTTCTTCTTTCCCCATCCCATTGCCTTCCTCAAATAGGTCACAAGGGTCACTAAGGCAACAAGCCAGCGAACTTTTTATCCTCCTGTTTCAGCCTCCACAATTCTTGGGATTATAGGTGCACATCACCATGCTCAGCTCAGAAAAGTGATAAAATAATTTACTTCAAAAATAAAAATTTGTTTTCTAGATATAAAAGTAAACCATGTTAATTTTCAAAACTTCTGAAAGCCAAAGAGAGGATAGTGGCCACGCCGAGATATCCTCTGAGCGGTGTGGTCTTCTCCTGCTAGTTGCTTCAGTGCAGGGGAGCTGTCCATTCTGGACCATATGGAAACTCTTTAACCTGCCCTTTCCACCTGACAATAGGTGGTGATCAATGTCCATTTAAATCTCCTCTTGCATGGACATTGCCAACATGAATCTGAAGGACAGAATACATGCTATTCTATCAGAAAGAAGTGACAAAACTCATTTTGCTACCTCAACTGGATATTAAAGTCATTTAAAAAATTTTGCCATCATAAGTATCCCTGTGATGCAATGACAAGGTGCATAATTATTTGGGACTGCTTTTACCTGTTCCCTTAGGAAGACTTCTTAGAAGCCGAATTCCCTGTTGGAAAGTTGTGCTGGTTTGAAACATTTCAGAAAATTGCATCTTGAAAGGTTTTGTATAAAATCCGACTCCTCCATTGGCACAAGAGAGCACCTGTCCCTGGCTCCTCACCCACCCACACTGGGCATCTTGTTTTTTGGGGGGATGGGATTGAACCCAGGGTGCTTAACCACTGAGCCACATCCCCAGCCCCTTTTCACATTTCATATACAGACAGGATCTTGTTGTCTTGTGTTTTTTAATTTCATTAGACAGACTCTAGAGACTCGGGGCTCTGCTGTCATCTTAAGTCTCCCTTCTGCCCCAGCAGGCAGAACTCGCTGGCACGCAGTGGCTCCGTGAGTCTTCCTTTTCTTTTTGGTGAACTGTGTGCTTTTGGCCTTGGTCTGCTTATCAACTGGGGTGTTTATTTTCTTCCTATTAATTTGCAGAGTTTCGTAGGAATTAATGGTGAGCTCTCGTCAGGGACCATGTGCTCTATCTGTGTTGTGTACCCTCTGTCTCCACCTGAGACGTGCCTCTCCGCCCTGTGGAGCAGTATTCCTTGGCCTATGTGTGGTCACTGCACTATCTTTTCTTCCTCTACTTTTAGATATTTATCTATATTTTCTTCCTCTTAAGTAGTTTTGTTTTCCTATTTCTCTTTTAAAACCCCATCAGAAATTTGTAATGTCTTCTGAGAAGGGGAATGTCATGGCTTGGGTCTGCTGTGCCCCCCAAGGCCAAGTGCTGAGGATCTGGTCACCAGCCTGTGGCTCCTATGGAGTGGTGGAACCTCTAGGAGGTGGGGCTTAATTGGGGAAGTTATGTCATTGGGGGCGTGGCCTTGGAGGGGACCTTGGGGCCCTGGCCCCTGTCTTTCTTTTGCATCATGACTGCCACAAGGTGAGTGACTTCCTGGGCTACGTTCTCCCTCCATTATGTGCTACCTCGCCCCAGGCCCCAAAACAACTGGGCCACCCAGCCATGGGGCTCAAATCTCTGAAACTGTGAGCCAAGAGGAACTTTTCTCCTTATAAGTTGATTATCTTTGTCTTTTTTTTTTTTTTAATCACAGTGATAGGAGACTGACCCACACAGGGCATTTGACTTCATTGTTTTTTTCGATTAATTATTTGAATTAAAGCCATTTATTGAATTAGACTTTGCCCTTTTCTTTGAAATGCCACCATTTTGGTACTGAATTATTATAAGTGCTCCTACTGCAGGTTTTGTTTCGGTCCATGGATTAGTGGATTCTCTTACCAGTGCCACACTGTTTGGCCATTGAAGCTTTATAGTTTATTCCACCATCTAGAAATACAAGTCCCTTGTTTTTTCTCCATTTCCGATTGTTCTTTTATTTTCTAGACTAATTTTAGTGTTACGTTATAAGGGGAAAATTTCTCATTTGCAGTATAAAATGAGTAAAATTTATAAATTAGTTTGGGAAAATGTGACATATTGTTATATTTATGTTATTGATTTTTCCTAATGAACATGATATGACTCATGATTTGTATCAATCTTCTTGGACCTTCAATAGATTTTGAAGTTGATTTTAAACATTTTTGGTAAAATCATTCTTTGGAATTCTATAGTTTCTGTTACTATTGCAAGTGTAACATTTTTTATTATATTATCTATCTTTTTATTGTTGCTATCTAGGAAAATACATTAATTTTCTATACTTATTTTTACTTCACTATCTCCAACTTATATTTTTAGCAGCAATAATTAGGCAGTTCATTACTTTCTCTCCTGAGGCAGATAATTCATTTTATGCTCTCTTTTCTACCCATATGCCTATCTTTTTCTGAACTTTTAAAATTGACTAAAAGACATCACTGTTTCTGATTTTGTTGGAAATTGCTTTGGAATTTTTTCATTAATAGATGATATGTACATGTTTATTAGGTCAAGAAAATATTCTTTTATTTGTTTTGTTTAATGCTTTTAAAAGCTTTCTTTGAAACAAATATCAGATTTTTATCACTTCATATATCCATGTGATTAGTATTTTACCCCATTTTTCTGGAATGGAACCATCCTTGCCTTCCTGGAACAGTTGCTGTTTGGTCATTTCTACAATGTATCCAGTTTTCATTTCATTTAGATTTTCCAAGTTGTTGCGGTAGGTTTCTGTATGGATTGGCCTCTTATTATTCCTCAAACAGACTTATCTGTGGTTTTCTCTCCTTCCAGAACTCATGTGTTTGTGTGTTCTTTGATTTATTAATGCTTTACATTTTGAATTTTCATTATTAAATTACAACAAATGAAAGAGTCTGAAGAAGGCTGTTTTTCCACTGCCTCCATTTCTTGGCTGCCTGCCTTGGGTGACCAGATGATCACTGTCATCTAATGGTTTGGTTTGTGGTCTTGGTCTGTCTGTGTATCTGTCCGTCCATCCATATATTTGGACATACACATTTCAATTTGTGTTTTGTTCTGTCTCAACACATGGAATCATGCTGTGACTTGATGTGTTTAGGTGACAATGCATCATGAGTATCTTCTGAGCCAACAAATAGCACAAAACACATTCTTTAAGACTTGAATGTTCCAGAGTTTGTTATGGGATAGTGAATCTAAGCATCTCCTGATGGCTGTTTCTAGTTTTTCTTTTTCAAACAATGTTGCACAGTTACACAGATGAATACATATGCTTGGATTTTTATCGTTCAGGGTGAATTTCCAGAAGTAAACATGTCTGGTTAGAAGGAATAGGAACGACGTGTTTTATAGCAAATACGAGTTTATCCCTGAGAAGTTGCTGATGGTCCTTCCCACACCTTCCTGGTGTGAGAAACCCCTGCCCCCCTGCTCCTGTCCACACCAGATGTGACTGAAGCATGACTTGTGCCTGCATGGGGGTGGGAAGAGTGACTGCATTCTGTGCTTCAGCTCACATGGCCCTGACCACCTGTTGGACCACTGGACCGTTCTCTTCTGTGAATTGTCAGTCTAGACGTCCGTCTGTTTTTCTTCTTGTTCTTTACTATCCTCCTTATCAACCTAGGAGTTCTTGCTGTATTAGATAGAAGACTGGTATCGGAGGGGGAAGAGGTTTGCATTGTGTTTTGATTCTGATTATGGTTTCCTGTGGTTCGGACCTGAAAACCATTGACACAGTGAGCCATGCCTCAGGAAAGCTTTTCCAACCTCCCTGTTGAACAAACAGCATCTTAAAATTTAGTGTGATATTAATCCTTGGTTTACTTATTCATTATCCAATACAATCGGCCAAACTGATTTACCTATGTCATGTTATTTTTATTTAAATTTCGAATGGATTGTAATTTAAAAAAAAAATCAACCTTAACAAAGAGCTAGACTTTGGGTTTATCATTTTTAAACAATTTTAATTCCTTGACATCTACTTAGCATAATAAGTATCTGCTCTTATTTCCTCTTGCTGCTAGGTGAAAGGCTAAGTTTCTATTAATTTTGGTTTAATAATTAAGTTGCGAGGCTCATGGATGGCCTTGGGGGTGCTCCACTGTGGAGAGCAGCTGGCTGGAGGGTATCCGTAGGTCAGGGTGCTTTCCAGCTGTCGTCTGTGGGTGCCCTGCCTGCTCTGGAGTTCATGTTCCTTAGCAGGAATTCGAGGCCGTCTTCCATTATTGTCCTGTGCAGATAAACTCGGTGCCTGCCTGCTGCTCCTCAGTGGGATTTCGCTTCCTCTGCTGGAGAATATGAAATATGCTGGTCCTCTGCGCTCCATCTGAGCCACACCCAGAGTTCCCAGCAGCAACCCAGACCCCTGCTGTGCCCCCCAGCAGGAACCGCTCTGTTCCTGAGAGGGCAGAGGTCTCTTCTAGAAGAGATGAGACATTCTGGCTTTCCCATTTGATTCCTGCCCTTTCTCGTTGGTGGTAGGTTTGAGCTCTGAGGATGCTGAATAAGGCCCGGCAGCTGGCTTCTGATTCGGCTGGATTTCACTCCCTTCCCTGGGCCAAGGTCAAATATCCACACTCCTGCTGCCTGCGCTGTCCAGCTGCCCGTCCAGCACGCCCCCTTTGTATTCCTCACTGGGAGAAGAGATGACATAAAGGAAGTGCTCAGTCCCAAGATTCCAGCTGCCCTGTGATGGTGGGCCAGGCTGGCTGGAGCCAGGTCCACTGGTGACTTTATCTGGTGTGGTTCTGTCACCTGGTTCATACCTTGTGGTCACAAGGCCAAGAGGACACAGTACTCTGAAGCACCTGTTCCCAGTGGCCCTGCCACTCCACCCACCTCTGACCTGGGAGGCACAAGCCTGGAGCCACATGTGCTGCCAGTCTCAGGCTGTGCCCTGTCCCCTTTGGGAGACTCTGTCCCCTGAGCCACCACGGCAGCGGGGCCTTCTTCTCAGGTGCCTGGCTGCAGTCGGTGCTGGCACCCATGCTGCTCTTCCTCCTCTCTGCCCCTGGTCTCTTTCCATGAACCTCAGCCCGAGGTGGTCCTGGGACAGAGCCTGGATGAGGGTGTTGATGGTTTGCTTACTTTTAAAATAAAGCTC
This sequence comes from Urocitellus parryii, assembly GCF_045843805.1. Lineage (NCBI taxonomy): Eukaryota > Metazoa > Chordata > Mammalia > Rodentia > Sciuridae > Urocitellus > Urocitellus parryii. Next base: position 208,178,876 of record NC_135535.1, on the reverse strand, counting down.
CGTTTGTCTCACATTTTGTGGAGACTTTTCATGGACTCTGACATTAAGCTCTTAATCATTTCCAGGGGGAGTGAATACATTTCACTGTTTCTAAAGTCTCTTTGTAAGTATCTTCGCAGGCATAAATCATGTATTTAACCAGGATTTTTTGAGAACTCCTCATGCTAGTTCAGGGGAATGTAATTCTTTCAAGTGAGGAATATAGATGGCGACAGGCTGCAGTGGGTCACCAGTGAGGTGCCACTTTGGACCACAGAATGAAGCAGTCGTCAATTGAAAACTACAGGTGCGTGGCAGGCGCCGGAGGTACCTTTTCCGCTCCATCCCACCCCACTCCTTTTGTCCTCGGGAGAGGCAGGCAGGCTTCTCATCCCTTGTGTGTGCTTGTAGCTGGATGGGCAGAGGGAGCGCGAGGTGTCCAAGACACACAGGCCGATTCCAGTAACAGGCAACTCCACTGGTCACCGAGACCCTCCATGTCACCACAGCAAATTGATCAATAAATATGAAATCTTCATGAAGAGTAGTAATGCGCTCATGAATTTTTTAGGAGTTAAAAGGGAGAGAATAAACCAAATGATTCTGGGTTTTTTACATCGAAAATTCTCAAAACGACAAAACCCAGAGTTAGTTTTGTTCATATAACGAAGAGTGCACCCGTCCAGAGGGCGAATGCTGGAAATAGAAAAGCAGGCGATCACCAGCCGCAGCCCGATAAGCAGATCCATGTTCCTGCAGATACGGGCGGGCGGTAGTTCCCACAGCAGCCCGGAGATAAAGGCCGGGACGGGGCTGAACCGGCTCCCTTTGGGATTCCGATGACAACGTAACAGATGACTCCAGATGACAATGTAAGAGGGGGAATGGAAAGAAATTATATTAACAAACTGTTGTTGATGGTTATAATAAGATTTAAGCAACCAAATAACCGAACCTGAAACACCAACATATTTTTCAAGATGATTTAGAAGGATCCTAACATTGAGGATGTCAAAAGCTGCAATTATGTCTGATTCTTTCCAGGAGTGGCTCCCTGGCACCAGCTGCACGGGGTGTCATCACGTGTCCTGTGGAGGGCACTGAGTGCACGGCCACAGTAGGACCCCACTCCTCCAGGCACATCATTGTCATTTAGGTGCATTTCCTCTATGTCACCAGGACCGATTTGAATTAGATTTGCAATTTAAAAAAATAGTAAGGATTATTAGTTTTTAAAAATCCAATATGTTTAACAAAAACTATTTTTAGAGCGTTTGTAACTGTCCATGGGATGGATGTGTTTATGTCACTTCAAATAACAGCACAAAATAAAGGAAATTCAGAAAACAAAGATATTAGAAAACAAAACCGTTAAACGATTATCTTCAGCTCTGACATACTTATTTTTCCTTCTTTAAAATGGCTGTAGACATGAGTCAAACCCATAAATATAGGACAGGCTGTTACACTCTGTGTGGACCTTCAGGAGAATGCTGGGGAATTATTTTGTGCTCACATTAGAAATCTTGCTTGGCCTTTTGATTGTTGTCATCAGCCTTGGAAATAATAAAGTTGTGAGTTCTTCATATATGTCTGAGGTTTCATAAACCTCTCTAATTCAGGAAAATTCAGTCCCTTTGAGAGTCGATCCTTCCACCATGTATCTGTTGAGAATCAAGTCTTCAGCTTGGGCTTCTCGTCCTCAGAGGACTGATGTTTTGGGCCCAGGGTTCCCTGTTGGGGGCTGTCCTGTGTGATGCAGACACCGAGCAACCTCTTGGCCTCCACCCACAGGATGCCAGCAGCAAGACCCCCTCCCCAGCGTGACAACAGGAGCATCTCCAGACATCTCTGTACCTGGGAGCACAGCATCAGCCCTGGTTGAGAGCCACTGGGCATCTCTCTGAGGCTTCCCGTGGATTTTCTATGCCAGGGTGAGTGCCCAAGTTCTCCTCTTCTCCGCAGGCAGGGACAGTGTCCCAAGGTTCATGGTCCTTTTCTGATGCTCCTGGCTGGTCTGTGTGTTCAAGGGTACCAGTAAGTGTCCCTGAGTTTAAGTGATAACTTTTTGTAACTTTTACTTGATATGATTTTTAACTCATAGAGAAATACCAAAATCAGGACAGAGAAGGTCCCCATGTCATTTACCCAGGTGGTTGATTGCTCATCTTTTGTCCATTTGACTTTTTCTTCTTGCCACCTACATGTACACACACATCCATGCACACATACATATGCAAGTGGGTGTACACATGTACATACAAACACATATTTTTCCTGAGTGACTTGAGAGTGACCAGTTGATGTCCTTCCTTTACTTCAAAATGCGTCCAGATGCATTTCCTACCATGTAATTACTAAGTGGGACACTTTCACAGGGTGCTTTGACCACTTTCCATCCCATCTGGTGGCGTAGGTATGTCTTTTAGGGTATATGTGCCTTTTGGGGTGTGGGTTCAACATCTGAACTCTTGCCTGGGTCATTTCTGAATAATTCTCCAACCTGTCCTTGTCCTCTTGACCTTGGTGGCTTTGTACAGCACAGACCAGAGACTTTGTAATGTGCCTCCATCAGGTTTGTCTGATATTTTCTGAGTGTAGTGGTTCCTGCCTTTGGGACAGGAGTCCTGTGGAAGGCATGTGGTGTTCTTCTCAGAGTGTCATATTGGAAGGCACAGGAGGTCACTTTGTCCCAATTCAGATGATGTTGACTGACTGGCTGGGGTAGTGTTTGCTAGATTGACTGTTTTTATGGTGGTAATAAATAATTTGTGGGAAGATACTTTGAGACGATGTCAATGTCCTGCTCCTCATCAAAATTTCATCCATGAGTTTGAGCATCCATTTGAGGATTTGTGCCTAAACCAATTATTGCTGAGGTGGTTGCAAAGTCATCAGCATTTCTTTGACTGGGCAGTTGGCTGTGGGGGAGCCTTCCCCCCCCCCCCCAATTATTTATTCATTCACTTTGATGGGCACAGACGTGCATGCTCTTGTTTTAATCAGAGGGTTTTAATCTGTTGCTATCAACACTTATGCTGTGCCTCAAACTGTCCTGAATTTGGCCAGTGGGAGCTCCTCCAAGTGGCTCTGGGCTGTGTCAACACATCTCCATCATTTTCTAAACACTTCCAGGCTGAACCAGGCTCACCTTCCCTGCTCCAGCCCTGGAGTCAGCCTTTGGTCCTAAGTTCCTTTGGGTGAGGAAGAGTATTTGAAAAACCAGAGGGTTGCTGGGTATGGTTAGTGATCATTTGAAACAAACTCAAGCAAAAGCTTGAGATGCCACCAATATAAATCAGGTTTCAGTGAGCAAGGGAGGGAGGCCTCTTAGAAACTGGTCATCTCCCAAATTTGCCTGATGAATTAATTACCCAATGCAAATTCATTCACCTTCAGAGGTGTTTGGGAGGACAGGTGGAGGAGCGCGGTGGCCTCCTTCCTCAGAAGAGCCGTTGGACACTGCTCCACTGGAAGCTGTGCCTGGCCGGTGGGGTCAGGGAGTCCTCCTGCTGGAGCCACGCTCTGTGCCGCTGAAGGAGGAACCCGTGGAGACAGCAGAACCAACACAGCGCAGGGCAGCTTGAGCCTCCCCTGCCTGCATGCAACCCCTTGAACTTGGCACCTGATTGACTTCTTCGGGGGCTCTGAGAAAGGAGAGGAGAGGCCCGGCAGGAGCGTGCGCCTCACTAATTGCATTACGATTGCATGAGATATTGCAAGGTTTACTGTGAACTCTTGGCTTCAGAACACAGGCTGGTGAGCTTCAGGAGCAGTTGGCAGCAGGAGAGGGGAAAAAACGACAATCATTTGAAGAGTCAACGCAGTGGTGAAGCCAGAGAGTGCGCGCTTGGCCCGGCAGCGAGACTTCTGGCTGCCACACTCACTCAGCGGAGGAATCGCCCGGGTTTGGATGTTGGCAGGTTCCGGGAGGTCTCTTCTCCTTCTTTTGTCTGGTTTTGATTGCCCCAGTTTGGGAAGCTGGCAAACAGTTGGGTTTTGTTCTGAATAACTGGCCAGGAGCCTGATCCGTTTCTTTCTTCTTCGCTATTTGAACTTGGACCAATCAGCTAGTTCATCAAGATGATACATCAACCCAGAACCAGGATTAAAGATATCAAGCTTACTGGAGCAGGCTTTTGATCTGATTATTAGACCAAATATTACAAATGGCCAAACGACAGATAGCTGTCACTTCTGAGAGCTCCAGCAGCAGCTGCGGCTTGGGGATCCAGGCTGCATTGATGTTGGCCCTTGGAGATGACAGTCCTGGAGTTTCTGAGTAAGAGTCCAGTTCAAGTTGACCAGGAACTCTCCTAATGATCCCAGACTTTTCACTGAGCCAGAGAAGTGTGTGGCGCTCCCCTTGTACTTCCACACAGTGACAAACCCTGTGTACCCCTGCAGCAGGGCTGTGTTTCACCTGTCCTTCACTGTGCCGTGCCTCCCTGCCAAGCTGTTGAACACACGCTGGAACTTTGCCTTGCTCCAAGGGAAGGCAGAGATTGGCTGATCTTGTTGGGCTGAATGAACATCTCACCTCATTTGAATATTTACTTCCTACCTTGAGAAATTGTTGGAATGCCAACAAAGGTGCGTAGTGACTATTGATAAACTTAATGGATCTGAATTAGCGCAGCATTTTAAATGCTTATTATGAGATGCCAATAACCCAGCTGCGGGAGTGCAGCCTAGTGACCACTTGGTGAAGCTGTTTGGCAGTGTGCACCTAGACTGTGGCCCAGCAACTGAACTTCTAGGTATATGCCCGGCAGAAATGCAAGCCTGCGTTCAATCAGAGGCTTCCACGAGGGTGTCTTAGCAATACCATCTGTAATGACCCCAGAGCAGGAGCAGCAAAGAGGCCTTTAAATAGTGGAATGGAGCGGAGGACAGCAGCGACTAGAGGGAACTGCACTCCTGCAGGCGGCACGCAGGATCCCCAAACCTGTGAGGAACCAAACAAGCCCCACACCAAAAAGCACATTTACACAACTGAGCAAGGGGTGTTTCCCATTCTGTTTGCTCTTGGTGGACGAGGTAGTTGTGTTGGGCATGGGGCAGACTGGCCTCCTAGGCTTTTGATGTGACTCTTGTGATCTGGATGCTGGCGATACAAGTAGGTTCCTGTTGTCATGCCCACTGAGTTCATGCTTATGGGGTGTGTACACTTAATAAATAGTATCACCTTCATACAAATTCTGAAAATATGTGATCATGGATGTAAAGAGTTTTGCCCAAAAGAATCAAAGGATGACAAGTGTGTCAGTGTTATCCTGCCGTGTTCCTGAGCTCCAGTGTGGGGGACCTCCCATGTGGTGGGAGGTGCAGCATTTTCTGCCTCATGTAAGGAGCACCAGCTCTCTGGCTGTTTGGTGTCTTGACCAGTGGTGAGACGGGCAGCTCTGGACCCCTAGTGCAGCTGACCTGCCAGGCTGTTTCACTCACGAATTTACTGTGAGCTCCTAAGCGTACCCTTTCTCCTTTTTAATAACAGTTCCATTGAGATAAAATTCACATATCATAAAAATCATCTTGTAAAGCCTCGGATTCGGTGGTATTTAGTATATTCATAGGTCATGCAGCCTCTCTGCTATCTAATCTTAGAGCATTTCCATCACTCAGAAAACAAAAGCAAAAACAAGAACCATTAGGAGTCACTCCTCCTTCCCTGCCTTTCTCCAGCCCCTGGGAACTAATAATCTCCTCTCTGTTGCTATGGATTTACCTATTCTGGACATTCCTTATAAATGGAGTTCTACAATATATGGCTTTCATGATTGCCTGCTTTCACATGGCATTGAATTTCCAGGGTTCATCTGTATTATAGCATTTATCCATACTCCATTCCTTTTTATTGCCAAGAAATAAATGTAGACATACTACATTTTGTTTACCAAGTCTCCAGTGGGTAGACCCGACTGGGCCTCTGGTTTGGGTAATTATGCTCTTGCTCGTCTGAACACCATGCACAGGTTTTCGTGTGGACATGTGCATTTAGTTTTCTCCTGTGCATGCCAAGAATGGACTTGCTGGGCCAAATAGTATATCTGGATAATATTTTGGGGAACTGACCGACTGTTTTCCAAACTTCCCAACATGTTACCATCCCAACAGCAGTCAGTGAAGGTGCTCCCTGTCCTTGCTGGCACTTGTTGCTGTCTGTGTTTTTAATCTTAGCCACCCTAGTGGATGTGAATTGATTGTGGTTTTGATTTGCATTTCCCTGAAAGCTCATAATATTAAAAATATTTTAATGTGCTCATTGACCATTTGCATATCCTCTTTTTAAAATTTATATATGACGGCAGAATGCATTACAATTCTTATTACACATATAGAGCACAATTTTTCATATTTCTGGTTGTATACAAAGCATATTGACACCAATTCATGTCTTCATACATGTACTTTGGATAATAATGATCATCACATTCCACCATCATTTCTGACCCCATGTCCCCACCCCTCTGTCCTATCTAGAGTTCGTCTATTCCTCCCATGCTCCCTCTCCCTACCCCACAATGAATCAGCCTCCTTATATCAGACAAAACATTCGGCATTTGATTTTGGGGGGATTGGCTAACTTCACTTAGCATAAAGAAATGTTTATTCAGATGGTTTGCCCAAGTTTTTAAAGTGGGCTATTTCTTATTATTGAGTTGTGAGAGTTCTTTGTATAATCTGGATGTGAGTCCCTTTTCAGGTACATAGTTGCAAGTGTTTTCTCTCCTCCCATAGGTTGTCTTTTCAACTTCTTAAAGATGTCCCTTTTAATTTTAATTAAGTCCAATTTACCTACTTTTCTTTTGCCATCTGTGGTTTGAGTGCTATATCTAAGAAACCATTGTCGAGTCCAAGGTCACAAAGATTCACTCTTATTTTTAGAAGTTTTATCATATTGGCTTTTACGTTTATGTCTGTGGTCCATTTGGAGTGGATTCTGTGCCTGGTGTTAGGCAGGGATCCAAGCTCGTTCTCTTACATGTGACTATCTATTTTTACCCACTTCATCTACTGAAATGATTTTTCTTTCTCCATTATATGTTCTTCACATGCTCTTGTTGCAAACCAATTGGCCACAACTGGAAGGTTTCTTTCTGGACTTTCTGTTCTGCTCCATTGTTCTCTATGGTTATCCTCTTCTCAGTACCACGTTGTCTCAATTACTGTAATTTTGGTAAATTTTAAAACAGGAAAGCATGCGTCTTCAGACTCTTTTCCTCTTTTTGGAGATCATTTTGTCTATTTTGTATCCATTGCATTTCCATATGAATTTTAAGATCAGTCTGTCAGTCCCTGTGGAAGTAAGTCTCAGCAGGAATCTGCCGGGGTCGCACTGAGTGTGGGGTCCGTGGGTGGCACTGCCAGCTCAGCAATGGCTCAGCAGTGGTATTTTAAAGTATGGTTTTATTAGAGAGGGGTGCTTGTTTGACAGTAGATGAATGAATGTGGGATGTCTTTCCCATTTCTTCAGGTTTCTAAATTTTCCCTCTCAGCATTGGTTTACAGGTTTCAGGGCATAAATCCTGTGTTTCTTTTAAAGACTTACCCCCAGGTCTTTCATTCTTTTTGGTGATATTATAAAATGGAATTTCTTTAATTTCAGTTTTGGATCATTCAACAATATAGGGAAATATAGTTGATTTTTAAAAAATGTTGACCTTGCTATCTGGAGCCCTTTACATCCAGTTTTTTGAGTTCATACCGGGACTAGTTTATTTGGCAGGTGAATGGAGACTGGGTCACTCTGTCCTGGAAAATTGTCCCTTGAGGTCACTGTCACCCTTGCTATGCTGCAGGGCTGCAGCCACCACAGGCAAGCCACAGGCATGACCATCTGTTGTCTCCAGCCAATGTTAAACGGTCATTTGAAGTTAGACCCTCCACTCCAAACCTCAACAACAGCAGCAAACAGAGGGAGGGGCAGGCACAGACGAGCTCCTTCTAAGGGATAGAAGTTATGGAACTCAGCCATGTTTGTGTAAGGTCCTGCTGCTAGTCCCTCTCCTAAGCCCGAGGTAGAAGTGAACCACCAGCCTGCAAACTCTCCACCTGTTTCTTAGGTGCCACTGAATTCTGTGAAGTCATGTGGGGACACCCACCTTTCCCTGAGGGCCGCTCTGTCCCAGGCCTCCGCCCCGCTCCAGAAGAGCCGCTCTCTAAATGGAAAGGAAATGGTATTTTAAAGTATGGTTTTATCAGAGAGGGGTGCTTGTTTGACAGTAGATTCTTTAGTTTTTCTTATTCTTGGGTCTGTGAAAATGGCATTATTCCCGTGCAGCCTTCTGGGACCAGCTATTTCCCCTCCCAATTCCATTTCAAGACTCATCCAGGCTGCTGTGAGTAGCTGTGGTCTGGTCATTTAATTTCTGCCTAGTATTCCACTCTGTGAATGTGCATCCATTTATCTGCCCCCTTCCTGTCCCTGGCTGTCTAGGGGCTGTTTCTAGTTTTCTGTTCTGAGCAGGGCTGCTTGGACATTCATTCTCAAGTCCCCTGGGTGCAGAGAGATGGGCACGATAGGTGTTTGGCCGTGGGTTCTCCACCTTATGCTCCAGGGACCCTCTGACCCAGAGTCTCCTCTTCTGTCCTCCCTTGGTCTTGTGCTCACCCCAGGCCCTCCTAGAGCCTCTGTCTCCTCCTTGGCCCCTCTGCGTGGTGCTCCTCTTTGCTGCAGCCCTATTCAGGTCAGCCCTTGAGATTTCTTGAGCAAATATGTTTCTGTCCTGCTTTCTACCCTTGCTCCGGACCCCTCTCCATAGGCTCAGTGGGGCCACAGGGCAGAGTAGCCTGTGCCTTCTGCCACGTGGCCATGAGCAGCACTTTTGGGGTGGCCTAGTTGCTGGAAATGTGCATGGTGGGCAGAGCTAGAGTGGGCGGCACCAGACACAGGTGGGAAGATTCCGAGGGGAACAGGTTCCTGTGCCACATGGCTGCACAGATGCCGTGGACCAACTTTCTTGCCCAGATGAGGGAACTATTATCTTCTTTGATGACAATAAAGTGGTCATAGTAATAACAGTGACAAGCTTGGAGCCAGTCCTTACTACAGAACCTTATGGATCCAGATGCTTTTAGCATATGAGTTCTTTAAGCCCCCAGCAGCCCTGTGAGGCAGTTTCTTACAGTACTCTCCTAAGGCTACTGAAAGGTCAGTAAGCACCCAACGTTACTATGTTGGTCAGCTCTGCATTGCTGTGACAAAATACCTGAGGAAATCAACTGAGAGGAGGAAAGGTTATTTGGGCTCAAGATTTCAGAGATCCCACCCCAAAGCTGCTTGGTTCCCTTGCTTTGAACATGAGGTGAGGTGAAACGCCATGGCAGAAGGGCCTGTTGGACCGGAGAGCTTAGTTCATGGTGGCCAGGAGGCAGAGAGAGAGGGGAAGGGGCTAGGGAAAGAAACAGCCTCCCAGGGCAGCTCCCAGTGACCCACTTCCTTCACCTAGACTCACCTATTCGTTTCCACTGCCTCCCAGTGGAACATGGCCATGTCGGGGACCCAGACTTCATGTGGGATTGGGGGACAGTCCATACCGGAACCGTGGCCCTCACACAGCCTTGTCCTGCGGCCTGTGCTCCCTGTAATGCCCCCTGGTGCCCCATGCCTTGCTGGCCATCTATATGTGCATATTAGTATTCCCAGGGCCTGTAGGGACACAGACCCAAGACACCGTCCCTGCTTGTGAAAGATCTAGAATTTACGAGCTAGAGTTCTGACAAAGGACCCTGGGTCCTGCCATGGGGTGTCAGAGGTCTGCAGAGCTCAGGGTGCGTGGCTCCGGGGACAGTCACGGCTGGCCACTGTCACAGAGGTGTCAGGTTGAACTCGTGGGCCTTGAAGTACGTGGGTGGGCTTGGGGGCCCCACAGAGGCTCTTGCGAGGCTGCCTCCCTCAGAACCTCAGCTTGTTCTCGGGACAGGTGTTCCCTCTTCTCCAGGAGCCACTCCTGGTGGGGCCTCTGAGGACTGCGCTCATCTTTCTTTGATTCCCTGGTTCAGCTGGTGGCTCCCCAGGGTGTTTTAAAATCCATTCACAGGGGTTTAACCATTTGGAAGTTTCCCCAAGAAGGAATCTTATTCTCCTTTCCAAGTTAGAAAGAGAAGGGGGATAGGAGCCTCCTCTGCCTGGGACTCACTTCCAGAAAGTTCTTCCTCCACGAGGGTGGAATAGAAGCCCAAGGATGTATGGAGACGGGGGGGACTCAGGGAAGACGAAGGTGAAGGCTTCCAGACTATTCCAGGACACCAGCATCTTAGAGGCGGTAGACGTCCTTCATCCATCTGGGGCTTCTCGAGGGCCCAGAGAGGCCAGGCCTGGCGCGACACGGAGCAGTTTCCAACACCTCGGCCTGGTCCACACGTCTCCCAGCCCGCATCCTCCCGGGCTTCTTGATGTGCCTTGGAACCACGCCGTTCTGCACGACTTCTCCAAAGAAGGTTCTGCACAATTTTGAATAAAAGAAAGTAAAAATATTAAATGTTTCTGGGTTGATGGTTTAGCACATGGTGAGTCACCGCCTGCTCCTGAGACATCCCCGACCCTGAGTTCCCAGGCAGCTCTAGGAGAGTCTTTCTGTGGTCCCCAGCACACTGGGATGTGAGGCACAAACACAAACAAAATGTCCTTCTGTTTCCGTTTCATATAAGTTACCAGGTACAAATTGCTCTTGCCCTGAATTCTGAAGCAGGGATCTACTACCTTTACGTATTTATGTAAGAGCTATTACAATTTTTACCGTAGTCCAAAACCCCCTAATATCCCCCGATTACAGAAATGGCCAATTCTGCTATCATTTCTTATATGTTCATCTGGAGACACTTAATTTCAGTTTTTTTCCAGTGTCTTGAACTCCCAGTTGTTTGGCTTTCCATTGAGAAGTACCCATTAGCATAGCCGAGGGGCCACTGTTCTAGTAACAGCAGACTGTAGTTGAGATTGGGCTCCGGCTGCCTGTCCAGGCCATGCCCAGATGATTATCCCGTGCCATCTCCCTGTGAGCCTGCACCAAATGACGTTTCTCTGCCACTAAGCTTTTAGCAACTGGATGTCTATGGCCTCCTGATTTTTAATGCAGCCAGCTCAAACTGTCATAATCTTTGCAAGTCATTTGTGATATATTTATAGGAAGCCATCACTCCATAGCGTTCTGAATTTCCTGCTTAGGATGCAATGGCAAAAGTCATTAAACATTAGCTGTAATAGTATTTTCACTGTAATAAAGTGTTAATTACTTCCACATGTTAATGGAGTTGGGGGAGGGAGTTTTTGCTATTGTTACCCTGCCTAAAATAATTTCCATGTGATAATTTTCCAGGATATCAAAAACTGAATAATTATGCACTAATTAAGAAAGTAGGGCCTGCTCTAGGAGTTAAGACTGCATTAATTTTAATGTTTTTACAGTCCTTTAATTGGGGAAAGGGCTGTAAATTGGGAGCCGCGGCACCGTTCTCCTTCAGCAGGGCCTGCCTCTGCAATCCGCCTCCTATATACGGCAACCCAAGGTCAACACAAGTTTGCAAAATCCCTCTGCTCTTCATGGGGAATGTGTCGGTGGTGAAGCGTGCATCGATCACTCTGACAAGCATTTAACTCTCCAAGAGCACATGCTCTTGCTTCTTAAATTATTAATTGCATTAAATACATTTTCATATCGTGGACGGTTTGCTACAAACTGTTTCCTGGTAGGGAGGTGCTGTCCCCCCGCAGTAGGGCCGCCTCACCTTCTGTTGCTACAGAGGACTCGGTGGTAGGTTGGCGAGGCTCGATCAGGAGTGTCGATCAATGAGGGCTGGCACAGGAAGCCCTGGTGTGGGGCCGCTGTTCTCCTCTGCGGCTGGCTAGGACTTTGCTGTCTGGCCTCTGGTCCCTTTCTTGGCTGGCCCCACTGCCTGGACTCCAGTTCTCAGAGGATGAAGGGCACATCTTTCCCTGGGAACCCTCCTTCAAAATTGTTCCATGGGGCCATGGTGCCAGGAAGGTGGCACAGAGAACTGGGCGTTCCAGAGGGCACTGTCTGAATTCTGAGCATCACACTGAGTCTTTGAGAAGCCCCAGTGTATTGTCTCTGTGGTCTTTTTTTTTTTTTCCTGGTACATTTTACCCCAAAGATTTAACCCAGGGGCACTTTACTACTGAACTCTCTCTTCAGGCCCTTAACTTTTTTCTTTTTTAAATTTTGAGATAGAGTCTCAAATTGCTTAGGGCCTTGCTAAGTTGCTGAGGCTGGTCTTGAACTTGTGATCCTCTTGCCTCAGCCTCCTAAGCAGCTGGATTTCAGGCGTGTGCCACCCCACCTGGCTTCATTTGCTTTTTTGAATCGTGCTATATGCGACAGCAAGGGGAAAAAATCCACATCACCTATTCGGTGAGTAAAGTCCTGGAATCCACCTGCCATAGCATGAATGGGCCGTGGAGGCCGAGACTGCCCAGGGCACACGTGGCCTCAACAGTGAAGCCAGAATGGCACCTGCGAGATCGGACTCAGAGCTGGGCTAGTGCAGGGGAAGCCAAGGGGCCAACAGCAAGGGGCTCGGGGTCCTGAGAGCAAGCAGGAGGAGTGGGCTGGAGGGAGGGTGCTCAAGTCATGGACTGACCCTCCCAGGAGCCGAGAAGTGTTGCGGCCATGGCCTGTCTTTGCAGCACCCGTCTCCCACCTTCCTGGGGGCTGTGCTTTGCCACTCTGCAGCCTTCTTCGTTTTCAGGCTCTTATTTGGCTGATAAAGACCAAGGAGGTGACAAGGACACCTCTGGTTTGGAGTTCTCGATGGATTAAAATGCACTTCCTGGGTGCGTCCTCTGTGGGTTCCAGGTGAGGGAAGGGTGGTCTGCAGGGAGGCAGCTGGTGTGGAGGTGTAGGAAGGGATCGGATGGGGAGTGCATTCTAGAAATCAGGCAGCTGAGGTTCTGGTGGGTTGGATGTGCAGTGAGGGAGGGAGGGAGGAGAAGTGGGGCTCTGTGGCTGGCTCCAAGGCAGCATTGCCCACCACAGAGATGGAGGAAGTCCTGGAGGCTCAGGTAGAGGAAGGCAGCTGGAAGCCTGGCTTTGGACATGTTGAGTTTAAAAGGCTTGTGGCACAACTAGGTGGAACTGCCTGCCAAACTGCCAGTTTTTGAGGCTTGAGCTCCAACTCAAAGGTGGAAAGCTGGCTCTCATGCCTCTGCAGTGGAGGACCCTTCTTATTCTATGGCCACCTGCACACCTGGTCTTGGAAAACAATCACCAGAGTGGAAGTAAGGCACTCCCTTTAAAGTCTGGAACTTAGGTTCAGAAGAAGGCAGCTCTCGGCAAACAGGAGGTTTCATCAGCTAGAGGACGACCCTCATCCAGGGACGGGCTGGCTGGAGAGCTCCCTGTCCTTTTCAGTCAGTGCCACCTGCACACCTTGGTAATGGCATCCTCTCCAGCTCTTGAGAGCTTGCCTCGCCAATTGACCATGATGCCTATTACCTGGGTGTGAATTTTGTGCTTATAAACTGCCTTCCAGATAATGAGCTCTGGGAAGACAGGGATCACAGGATGTGAACTGCTCTTGCCCCGTCTCCAGCATCTGGAACGTGCCCCGTGAATATCGTGTGATGAATGGTTGGTTGGTTGGGTAGCTGGATGAGGAAATGAATATAGTCATAAAGATAAAGATGTCGGCTCTGCTCTAGAGAAGAAAAAGAAAGATAGGTGTGCACCTTTTATTATGCTTAGCAAAAAAAAAACCCCACTCATAACCTTTTCTGGTTTTAGGGTTGATGGAAAGAAAATTGAAAGTAAATGTATTAAAGAGAAGATGTGGTTTGAGGTTTGACAGTCTGGGCTCTGATTTGACAGTTGATTTGAAAAATCTATTATTGGTTTAAATGCTTACATTTGTAGTTTGAGAGAGAGAAAGAGAGAGAGACCAGGAAGGGGGGGGGGTGTATGAACATAGCAAAATCATAATAAGGAGGAAAAAGAAGAATAAGAAGCACCAGATTATACGCCCCCCCCCCCCCGCCCACCGTTCTAGTTGGGCTCATTCCTGAGTGTGCTAATTTAAAAAAATGCCTCTCAGGTGCACTGCATTGGCTTAGCGATGGTCCTCGGTCCCCAGCACTCTTGTCACATGACATGCTTAGCCCTATGAGGTGTACCTATGCATTCATAAGGTAACACACCCAGAAACCCACACTGACTGGAGGCCTGGACCCAGGACCACTGACTCAGGGTACCACCCGTCTGAGAGTGGCCACACTGGTTTACCTGTTGTCCAAGCATATTTACTGCAGTCCCTTCGAGTGCCAGGGGACCCAGCCTGGGTGATGTGTTTTCCTGTCACCCCTTCAACCCTGGTTTTCCTTCCCGCCTTCCTGATGCACCATTAGCTGAACTCATTTCTTCTTCCTTTTGTCAAGAATGACTTTTCTTCTGCATCCTGGGTGTCAGACTTTCCCAAGGCCGTGGAGCAAGGAAGAGGAGGCAGGAGAGCAGGGTGCTGTGCTCCTGGCACCGCGGGTGTGTGCCCGAGGGAGCACTGCAGGCCACGGCCACTCCATGCCTGTACATGATGGACGGGACAGGGAGCTGACCATAGCTCCAAAGGCCGAGCACCCGTGCTGACACACGCTGGGAGCTGAGCTCCGTGGCTTCCTTCTTCACAGCACCCCTCCCCGGGACTGGGTGCGGGTCACTTGGCACTGCAGCTCGGGGCGAGAGTGGGAGCACAGAAATGAAAACTACAGAACAAACTGGAGGAGGGCGATTGGAACAGGGTCGTGTGGATCCTGGGCACGTCTCCCCCCGATCTGGAGTCAAGAGGTGTCAGACAAGAGGTCCACGTGCCCCACGTTGCGTATGAGCCATGTTCTCATTCTGGAAGCCCACCTGTTAGTTTGGTTCCTGAGGAAATCCAAAAAGAGAAAGTGGAGCCAGAGTGGATTCTGAGAGAGGGAGGTACCCGTGACCGTGGCAGCACAGAGAGCCCCAGCCAGGCTGTTAGTGCTGCCCAGCAGTCCTTCCCCATGGTCACCCAGGGCACAGCAGCCGGCGGAGGCACTCTGTCTCTCTTGCCTAAACTCCTGCCTGGCCTCTGGCTTCCACGTCTTGCCATCAACACTGAGGAGATGGGGTGGGAGCAGTGTCTTTCTGAAACCTGAAAGGTGTAGTGCTAGTTTCAGAGGGCAGTGGTCATCCTTGTGAACACCCCTTGCTGCATCCCATGCCAGCACCGTGGGAAACATCAATGCCAGGTGCGGCTGCAGTGTCCCAGCCCACGGTCACCATGCACTGCTCATGGGCTCTGGAGAACACGTGCTCTGGGATGAAAGACCTAAAGCGTCACCAGGCTGCGCTCAGGACGGAGGGACACAGACGGCCACAGCAGGCAATGTGGCTAGGCCTGTCCTAGCTGCAGTGTCCCCAGGGCCAAGGGAAGGCTGTTCTGTTTGGGAATGGAGAAAAAGGGAGTCCCAGGAGGAACTGGTTGGCAGGTGGGGGATTCCTGGGTGGCCTTCCAATGAGAGGGTTTGCTTTATGGGCCAGGACTGACCCTTGCTCTACCCTGCGAGACTCAAGGTCTCAGTTTCTTCTCCCTTTAAATGAGACATCTGGGTGCTAAATGATGCCAAGGTTGCTTTTAGTTCTAGAATTCTCCATGATTTTAAAGCCAATAGCTCACTGGCTCCCCACCTCCTGGCCTCCGAATTTCCTAGACAATTACACGGGCAGATATGTGCAGAGATGTTTGCAGAGCTCACGCTTGCATTTGCCTAGAAAACAGATGGGATAGCGGGATCCCTGGGAAACCAGGGCTGGGCCTTCCTTGGGAGAAAGTGCCAACCTGCTGAGGATCTGGGGAAGGTTGCTGACACCATCTTTGGTGCAGAAATGGTCAGTGACTTTGATTCACTGCACAAATCAGCCGCCCTGGCTGACAGCCAGTCCAGGTCCTCAGCCTGCAGCAAACTTGAAGATGCCAGCAGGGCACGGCGCTGAGGCTGCCTTGGATCCATGCCCACCCTGGTTAGTGAGAACCAGCCGGGAGCACCTGAGGCCCCCCTTGGCAGGGCTCGTGAATGCCTTTTTAAGAAAAGGCAAGCTGCCAACCACAATGAAATATGCAATTGTCCATCTGTTGCTCAAATTTAAAAAATTTTTTTCCCTTCCATTGCCAAGAATTTCTCTAACTACTGTCCAGTGGTCTAACCTCACCACTGGTGGGGGGAGAGGAGGGGATTAAATAGGTTATTATCATTTGCGGGGACCAGTTGGATATGGGGGCACGGACTTTCACTGGCATGAAGGAGAGAGAGGTGGGATCTAGATGAATGCCAAGAAAAATACCATCATCTTTAAAAAACAATTTGAGAACTTAAAAATTGCTGTTTCTTGTCAAAAAATAGATCCAAGTCCTGAGTGGCCCTTCCCCCTCCCCTTATTCTAGGTGAGTTCTGCCTTTTCTTTGGGCCCCGCCGAGGCTGGCATTGGGCTTTGCCTCAGTGATTCCCTTTAATGAGTATGCTTATAAATAGACCCACATATGTATCTATTAGACTTTCCATTTTATATATTAGACCTTTTCCACAGCTGAAACAAGATTCTCATGTCAGACTCTCCAAACTTCAGGGGACTCACATCTCAGCTGGCCCCCTTCTGCCCTCCCTCTCAGTTTTGAAGTAGATCTTCACCTTCAGGTCACTTACTCCCTTCTTCTTTTCTAAGGATGCAAAGGAAATCAGACAGGCCAAGCAGAAGGTCAAGACTCTGGTAACTGATATTCCCAGGGAATGCTGGTCATTCAGGACAGAGGGAAGACCGGGTTGAGAGCAGCCAGCCCAGCATGAAGGGACCCTGCCTGGTGGTGGGCAGGGCGTTTCCAAGAAGAGACCCCAAGGAGGGATGGGCTCAAGATCTAGCAACAGGTCTGCAATGAGGAGTTTGCTTTCCCTCCTGCGTTGGTCCCCATATGTTCATGGCAGGTACAAGGTGGGCTGACTCAATAGGCTCCAGGCGGGTGCTTGACCCGAGCCTCTGGTTGGGCTGAGGCAGGCCTGGAAGGATGAGGCCACATGGATGCTGGGTACACAGAAGGGAACCAAGGTCAAGGAGAGAGCAGGGCCAACGTATGTCATTGCATTTCCCCACCTGAAACAAGAAGTCTAACCCATAAGAATGATTATTCTTTGTCCTTAATGATGATGATTTTCCTCTCTTTTCTTTGAGACTAAATACAAGTTCAAATCTCTTCCACATTAAAATGGGGCTCCCATGAGTCCCCATCTTGAAAACCAGTTGATGCAGATGCATGGGATTATTTCCAGCTCTGGTCCGGGTCTTTTCTCCATGGTCCGTGTGTCTGCTTGGAGGCAGTACCTCCTGCTACAGGAGCTTTGTAGTGGTACATCTTGAGGTTGGGTAGTGTGATGCCTTCAGCTTTATTCTTTTTGCTCAAGTTTGCTTTGTCTAGTTGGGTTTCCCCCTGTGGTTTTTATGAATTCTGGTGTTGTTTCTCTGGTTCTGTGAAGAAGGTCGCTGGTAGTTTGATAGAGAGTACATTGAATCTGCTGAGTGCTTGGATAGTGTGGAAGTTTGATGATATGGATTCCAGCAGTCCATGGATATGTGATATCCTCCCTTTTTTGTAGGTCCTCTTCAGTCTCCTTACTCATGTTTTACAGATTACAGATTTCCTTGTGCAGATCTTTCACCTCTGTGGTTAAATTCATTCCTAGGAATTTTACCTTTTTTAGGTATTTGAAATGTGATTGCTTTCTTGATTTCTGTTTCAATTTTCTATTGGCCTATGGCAATTCTACTGGTTTTTAAATGTGGATTTTGTATCCTGCAACTTTGCTATATCAATTTATCACTTCCGAGGACTCTCTCTCTCTCTCTCTCTCTGTGTGTGTGTGTGTGTGTGTGTGTGTGTGTGTGTGTGTGTGTGAGTGTGTAGCCTTTAGGGTTTTCTATATATCCAGTCATGCCATCTGAAAACAGTGCAATTTGACTTCCTCTTCTCCAGTTTGGATGCCCCTTATTTCTTTCTCTTCCCTGATTGCTCTGATGGGACTTCCAGTTCCATGCTGAATAAAAGTGATGGAAGTGGGCATCCTTGTCTGATTCTTGATTTTAGAGCATAGTTTTCAGCTTTCCCTTATTTGGCATAATGTTAACTGCTGACTTATTATATATGGACTTTGTGCATTTTATGTTGAGGTATCTTCCTTCTCTACGTAACTTGTTTAGCATTTGCATCATGAAAGAATATTGAACTTTATCAAATGCCTTCTCTGCCTCTCTGAGACGTTCTCACACTTTTGTCCTCCGTTCTGTGGATATGGTGTACCATGTTTATGAATGTGCAAGTTGAACCATCCTTGCTTCCCTGAAGTGCATCCTACTTGATCCTGGTAAATAATCTTTTTAATGTGTTGTTGGATTAGGTTTGGTAACATTTGGCTGAGGATTTTCGCCTCTATGTTCATCAAGGATGTTGACCTGTTCTTTTATTATTGTGTTCTTCCTAGTTTTGGTATCAGGGTAATGCTTGCTTTGTAAAGTGTGTTGGGAAGAATTGCCTTCTCTTTAATTTTTAGAAATCATTTAAGAAAAATTGGTCTTAGTGCATTTTTAAATGTTTGGTAGGAGTCAGCAATGAGGCTGTCTGGTCCTGGCTTTCCTTGGATGGGAGAACTTTTATTACTGAATCATCCTCTTCTTATTGGTCTGCTTAGGTTTTCTATTTCTTCATAATTTGATCTTGGTAAAGTGTTCAGGAATTCTTCTAGGTTTTAAAATTTGTTGGTGTGGTGTATAGTCATTCATAAAATTCCCCAATGATCCCTTGTTTTTCTGTGGTACCCCTTAAATTGCTTCCATTTTCATATTGACTTTTATTTACTTGAGTCTTTCTCCTCTCTTTTTATTCTATAGTCTGGATCAAGGATTTGTCGATTTTGTTTATCTTCCCAAAGGAAAAGCTCTTCACTCTGTTCTTTCTTGTGCATGTGTGTGTTAGTCTATTTCCTTTATTTCTGCTCCAATTTTTGTTATTTCTTCCTCCTACTAATTTTGGGCTTGGTTTGTTCTGTTCTTCTAGTTCTTTGAGATGCAGCAATGGGCTGTTTATTTGAAATATTTCTGCTTTTTCAATGTAGGTGTTGGTTGCTGAACACTCCCTCTTGATAACCGATTCTATGTGGGTATTGGCTACTGGACTCTTCCTCTTGGTACTGCTTCTGATGGATCCCACAAGGTTTGGAATGTTATGTCCATTTTCATTTGTCTCAGGATATTTTCCCATTCTGTTCTTGACCTCTTCCTGGATCCATTGGCTGGCTCTTCAATAGTGTGTTTTTGAGTTTCCATGCATTTGTACAGCTCTCAAAGATTTTCTTGTTATTGATTTGCAGTTTGTTGTGGTGTAGTTGGAGAATACACCTGATATGATTTCAATGTTTTAAAAAGTTTGCTGAGATTTGTTTTGTGGTGTATCAAATGCTCTATCCTGCAGAATGTTCTATGTGCTGATGAGAAGATTGATTATTCTGCAACTGTTGGATAGAACATTCTGTAGATGTATTTTGGGTTTTTTGGTCTAGGATACCACTTAACCCTGATGTTTCTTTGTTGATTTTTCTGTCTTAATGATCTTTCCATTGCCAAAAATGAAAGGCTAATTTCTCCTACTATTGGAGTATTGGAGTGTAACTCTCCTGCTAGGTCTGTTAGTATTTACCTTATGTATTTGTGTACTGTGTTTTCACAACACATGTATTCAGAATCCTTATTTCTTCTTGCTGCATTGACCCCTTTATCACTATGTGAAGACCTTTCTTTTCTCTCTGTACTACTTTTGACTTAAAGTCTATTTTATCTGATATAAAAATGGCTACTGCCTTGTGGTTGTCATTTGCATGCCGACATTCATTTATGTCCACTATATGCATATCCTCTACTCTCATTATTTCTTGTCTTCCACTTGGCATGGATTTAGTGAGCTGTGCCTTTTTGAGAAGGATGTTAAGCGTTTTAAATTTCCTTTCACATATATATTTCAGATGATGAAATTTCCTCTGAGCACTGCTTTAGCTACATTGCATATACTTTATTTTTTATTATCTTCACTTAAAATAATGTTAAATTTATAGTTAATGAAATTTTTAGTATATGGCTTAACTTCCAAGAATTGGAGTTTTTAGCTCTGTTTTATTACTGTTTTGCAACCCAAGTGCACTATGATCAGTGCACACACTATGAGAATCTTAATCCTTTGAGATCTATTTAGATCTGCTCGATGACTTGGCATCTGGTCTATTTTAGCAAATGTTCCAATTTCATTCTTGAAAGGAATGTTTATTTTGACACTATTGAGTACAAATTAGGTCGAGTTTGTCAGTCACAATGTTCAGATCTTCTGTGCCATTCCTGGGTTTTGCTCATTTTGTCAGCTTCTCAAGAGGTGTTAAAAGCTCTGGTTGTGACTGTACACTTGTCTATTCCTGATCTGGTTCTGCCACTTTTGTTTCATGAATTTAAAAGCTGTGTTATTAGCTACAGACACAGTTATGATTGCCATTTCTTTCAGATGAAGTGATCTTCTAAGGTCATGACAGATCATGTTTTATCACTGACATTAATTCCTGTTTTGAAATTTCCTCCTTTCTTATAATAATATACACACATCAGTTTTCTTTTAGAGTTTGCATAACAGGTGATTTTGTACTTTAGTCTTCTGTGCTCTGATATTTAGGAAGTGTTTCTTGGAGTAGCACAGGCTGGATTCTTTGTGCTTTCATGGGGTCTGAGAGTCTGTCTTCCTTTTGATGAGGGGCGACCCCACTCACCTTTTGGGATGGCTTGTGTATCAGGCCACTGTCCGTGGTGTCTGTGTTTGCTCTTGTCTTCTTAACATTTCTACCTTTATTAGTATAGCTAGAAAAAACTTCACCCTAAAAATGATCCTATTTTCTTTGACCAATTTCCTTCTCTTTGAAACACTTTTCTCTTTCATTCTAAGTACTCGGGCATCTGAAAGCGCTGTCCACTTTCAAACCACTTTTTATGAAATTCTGTTTACACTCTGCCCATTCCTGTGCCTTCTCTGTTTTTTCTTCACATTGGCAACCCTAAATGTCGATCATTTCTCATGATCTGTCCTGGGATCTCTTCCCTTTTGATTCTCCAAATTCCCTCTGGATAGCTCTTGTGTTCCTGTGAATTCTGTTCCCATTACAGCCATTTACAGTGGTTCCAATTCTAGACTCGTATTCCATGGCCTTGTAGATGTCACTAATAGTTTGTCCCCGAGGCCCACAGAAGTCTCTGTGACCCCTCCACTGCTGCAACCCTGGTCCTCCTCCTCTGAGACTTCCTGGCAGATGTCTGAACTGTTGACCTGGTGGCCGGAGCCATGTCTGGAAGTCATCGGAGGTGTCCTCCTCTTCCTTCCTCCACACAATTTCTAGACCAAACTGTGCATCCGCCTGCTGACTGGTGGAGTGGCTTCTATCTCACCCATTCTCGCTACGTTCCCCTGTGGTTGTGTTGAGGTTCTTAGCCAGTGCTCCCTCAGGGGCCAGGCTGGACCCCTTTCACATCTGTAGCCTCTGCAATCCAGCTGCACCCATATACCTGCTCCTGCAATCCAGCTGCACCCGTGTACCTGCTCCTGCATGGTCCTGGTGCTGCAGTGGGGATGTGGCCAGCTTCCTGTGAGCCCAGGCCCTCATTCTGGAGCGCCCTCTGCCTGCAAGGGCAGGGGCTCTGTTCTTCAGGTTGCCACTCAGGCTCTGCCTCTTTCAAATGCTACAGAATGATTTGGATGCTTTCCCCCTTTGTTCCCAAACATCTTGTATATTCCTCTGTATGGCAAAAATCGATAGCTAGATAAATTCATCCACTCATCCATCCATTCATTCCTGTCTGTCTTCCCCATGCAGCCCCAAGTTCCAGCTTGGCTTTCCCACTCCTCATGCTCCCAATATACAGGCACATATTGGGCACTTGATACTTGTTCGTATGTTGACATAATAAAAAACAATTTAAAATTTTTATTATCGGAGTTATTTTTCTTTCACTTTTTATTGACTAACTGATTTAGAGATATTTTGATAGCATACTGAATATAGGCATTTCTGAATTTTCATTTAACTTTCATAACTTCTAGAATATTTGATTGTGTACTCATTGGGTATGACGGCTTTTCTCACTGACTATAGTATGTCCTGGTAGTTTCTGAGTTATATTTTACAGCCACATTATAGAAAGGGAATATGAAACAAGTAATCGTTGAACTATTTAATGAAAGTCCAACCAGAAAGCAGATTTGAAAGTAGTTCACAGGCTATTTCACCTCAATCTCATGTTTTTCCATTAACTGATTCTGTTTGGAAGTCTCGGCACTTAAATCGATTAATTACAATAACAGTGAATGGCAGACCAGCACTGCAGATGTCTTTCAGCGTGGCTTCCTGTCGACGATGGAGTCTGGCTTTGACAGTAATCACGGTCACTGTTTAATGAGTGTCTGTCACTGTCATAGACATTTATATCTGTATTAATATGTGTTATCTCATTTAACACTCTAGGAAGTGGTAGTTTTATCTCCATGTTGACGAGGACATTGAAACTCCTTAGAAACAGGTGAGTTTCTAGAAGCTTCCTGGACTGAGAGCTGCAGAGCAAGCTGGCCATCTCTGGATCTTCTTTGCCCTGAAGCCAAGGCTTTCCTTGGGGTCATGGATCTTGTTCATGTCCAGCTGCTCCATTCTGCGGGAACAGAGAGCTCACCTGGTCTCCTCATGCACATGTCAAGGGGAGGCTCAGACAGCCATGGGTTAACTGTGGAAACCACACGTCTGGCTGGGGACAACCCATGGCTATTTGATTTCGATGGTCCCTGCGAAAGAAGAGGGAGTAGAAGTCCCACTGACTGTTCTGACCAGTAACCTCCCTGGAGCTGTGGACATCCAAGTCTGTTCTGTGGGATCTGACCGGCATGGGACCCTGTCACTAAGGAGGTGTGATGGTTTCAAATCCAAGATTTACCTGGATGAATGATGTTACTCTTCAAGGGTGAAAATAATTTCTCTCCAACAGAGAAGCACTTTTCCCCCAATGGGAAGTGACTCTTTCTCCCTAACCCAGCTCAGCTGTGGAGTGAACTGGATGGGATGCTCTCTCCCTGATGGGAAAGCCTGCGGCGCTGGTGGTCTTTGAGCGGCCAACAGAAATCCCAGTGGTTTTCTGTGTCCCATCTCTCATTAGACTTTGGGAAGAGGAGGAATCACGCAATAGGGTGTTTAATTTTACCAGTGCATGGAACTCACAGTGCTGCCTAATGATAGAATCACTCACCTGTGGACAGACAAATCAGAAATGTAATGTGATGCTGCCCAGGAAGGGCTACTCACTGCCTTGGGGGGAGGAAGTGACAGGCGGGGCTCCCTCCCTCTTGAAAGGGCCTTGAGGGCACCGTCCTCTTTGCCAAGAAAAAATTGCAGTTATCCCCTTTCAGAAGAGTCGCTTTCCCAAGCAGAGTGTATTGTCTGGTGGCACACAGAGCTCTGGTCCTTTACTGTAGAGAATGACCAGGCTGAGCAGGGGGATAAAGTTAGATTCAGAAGCGAGCTTTGAGCTAATTATTAAGTGTGAAACCACGAGCAGTCTGTGAAACCACACATCCAGCAAGAAAGCTCGGGGTGTTGGTCCCGTGCCACGCTGGCGCTCCACATTTACAGGAGCTGTTACCTGCTGGTGCCAGGTGGAATGTCTTCTTGTGAAAATGGCACAAGTGGTTCAGGCCCAGAAAGGCCAGCCCCTTAGTTCTGGGGACAAAGGCAGCTGTGTTGTTCAGCAGTGAGGAGACCAAGGGCCTGCTCTGGGGCTGCAATTTTAGAACCCAGCAGTCATTCTGTCTCTGTTTCAGTATCTCTTCTTTTCCAAGGAACTTTTTGATGACAGAAAAGAACAGTGGTGTCAGAATTCTCTTTGAGAAAGTGGAAATTTTGGCGATGTAGCAGGAAGAGCTAATTGCTCTAAGACACCTGAGCCAAGTCCTGGCCGGATCTCAGAGCTCGGTGACCTGGGTGATCTTGGCAGATGCCTTCATCCCCCCAACTCCAGGTCTTATCCTACCACATGCAGTGGAGCCCACCACGGAGGTCATTATGAGGGTCATGCGCATCAGAGGAGTCTCAGGCCTGTTACCTAGTGACAACAGCCTTGGGTATCTTGAATGATGCCCACACTCTCCTGTGGCTTCCTTAATATCCACTTTTGGGAAGCCAGGCAAAGGCGTGCTTGGGAGAGAGCCTGGTGGGGCCTGGCAGCTGATGTTCTGGAGCCTTCTTTATGCCTCTGTCCGTGTGTGCTTCGGCTTCGCTTTTAAATCTCATTTTCCTCATTGGCGAATTGGAGAGGTTTGGGCTGGATAATCATGTTTATTGCTTTAATGTAATACAGTTCAATGATTTAAAAAAAATTTCATACTTCACCTAATAAAAGCAGCTCTTGGCATGTTTAGTGAAAATGAACGAAAAGGCTTTTAAAAATAGTTGCCACTAGAATCATTGGATAATCAAGGCTATTATAGGTAGAAATGAGCACATGGAGGAAGGGGTTGGGGTTATTTTTCACTTAACAAATGAGAAGCATTCCTTCCTAGAATTTTTGCTGGGATTTTAGCTACCGCCACGGTGATATGACAGAGGTCCGGTCCTCTGGCTGAGAAGTTGGTCCCTCACTCTGGTGCCACTGAGGCATGTCACCTGCAATGGCCCGAGCAGGGATGTGGCTCCTTCTTACTCTTGTCAACTGGCCGCCTCGAGGCAGCAGGGGCAGAAGAGGTAAAGGAAGTGTTTGGAAGAGTTTGTGCCAGGACCCCACATGGTGGAGTGTAACCAGAAGCTCACAGAAACTCGAGGGACAAAGAAGCTCGAGCAGGCGTGTGAACTCACCAGCCACCGTGCAAAGGACAGCTGAAGCAGAGAGAGTGTGACAGAAGGTGACATTTTATGAACACCACAGCCCGGGACTGCTCAGGGCATTGCCGAGGACTGAATCACAGGTCCTCCAGAGAAGAGGTGCTGGTGTCCTGACCCTGCACCTCTGAGCATGACCTCTTCTGGAAACAGGGTCCGCTACAGAGGTGACAGGCTGATACGGCATGACGGGTACCCTCATGAAAGTAAATTGGGACCTGCAGTCAGACGCACAAAGGTAGCACGGTGTGGGCACATGCAGGGAGAGGACTGCCAGTGACTAACGGGGTGTGTTTGCCAGCCAAGCAGCACCCAGAATGCTGGCAAACACCAGAAGCCAGGACAAAGCCAGGGAGATTCCCCTTTGAGCCCTGGAAGGGACCCTGGCCCTGCCTACCCCTTGATTCTGGATCCCCAGCCTCCAGAGCTCGGTGACCTGGGTGATCACCGAGACAATATATCTGTGTTCTAAGCCACCTGGTTCGTGATGCTTGAGTATGGCGGCCCTAGGGAAGGGACGGCAGTGTGATGGTGTGGGGACATTCCTTCTCCGCCCTCCAGAATGTGAATGGGTTTTTCCTTTCTGGAGAGCAAGGAGTCAGCATGTATAGGGGATCTTAGAAGTGACAACGAGAAGCAATTACCCTGAGCAACAGTGACTTCTGCACAGGGGTGGCCATGAGACAGATGAAATAGAACAGGAACCGCAGAGACCCCGGGGGTGAGGATGAGCAGGCACGAGCTGGGGGCAGGGAAGGCAGAGGGTGAGACAAGAGGAGCTTCCAAAGTGAGGAAGAGCCTGAGGTGCCCCAGAGCTGGACGGGGCCTGATGCCAGAGGCTTGTGAGGCTGGGTGCAGGAGGGTGGAGGGCGGTGTCTCGAGAAGAGGCTAGAGACCATCGAAGGCAGGGGAGACTTCCACCCAGGTCGCGAGGTGCCCTCAGGAGCTAGGGTTCTATTTTAAATCGACTGCAGTTTGCACTTGCACTTAGCACACTTCCATCTGCTCTGCAGAGGAGGGGTCAGTGGGAGGTGAGACTCGGGTCAGCCACCGTGGAGTTTCCACGGAGTCCACATTGCGGATAGGGTCAGGAGACCTGGGTCTGCTCGAGACAGACCTCCAGTGCTCGTATGGGACGGAGGGCCAGGAGGCCACCAGGGAGACGCCATGGCTTTCTCCTTGAGAAACAGGATGGGTGCTGTTATTACTGCTGCAGGGAAACTGGACAGAGGCTGGGGAAGGGCAGGTGATTCAGAAGGTCCACCATGCACACGTGAAGTCCAAGTTCAGACGTCTGAGTGAGACTGAAAATAAATTAAGTCAGTCCGGGCGGGGTGCACCACTGAAAGGGCCTCAACACACAGGTGGTGTGGGCTGGGCACACGTTAGGAGGGCCTCGAAACGTAGGTGGTATCTAGAATTCACAGAAATGGACTCCGAGGGCTTATGGCGGAAAGAGCAGAGAGGAAGAAGAGATGGGCGGAGACCAAGTGAGGTCTCCCGCATCCCAGGGAAGCAGTTTTGAGAATCTGATGGATTAGGACTCAAGGCAATTTAATACCAGGTTCTAGAGAGAAAATACACCACTGTAAACTACCAAGCTCACCATGTTGGGGTTCAGCAAGGGACGTCGTGTTTAGCATGGACTCCCATAAGCAGGATTCAGAGAGGACCCAACAACTGCTCAGAGACTGTGGGCGTCAGGAGAGGGTGGTAGAGGAGAGGCTGTGGCAGAGGCTCTCCTGGCTGTGCTCAACCTCGATTACTTCTGGCTCTGAGTCTACAAAATTAGAAGGAAAGCCACAGAAGGCATTTTGCCTCCAACATAAAGAGGAATCTGTCCCTCTCCCTCCTGCACTGAGCAGCTAGCGATTGTCAGACGCTCTGTATCTCCCAGCCGCTCACTAGGTGCTTCATGCACGTCATCTCTCTTAATCCAGTTACTGGTGTTATCGCTAGAATGGATTGCTTCACAAACTAGTAAGTACCTCATTATCAGGATTAGACTCCACAGATTTTTTTGTGTGCAGGATATTATTTTTTTGTGTGTAAAATTAGGATTGGAAGGTCAAACACATTTGGAAAATGGTGAGTTCAATGCCTTGAAAGATACTTCTTCCCTGCAGAACTTCTTAGAATCTTCCATGTACAAATGGGCTTTGTCTCTAAGAAGGAGAGAGCGTGCTTTCCAGATTATTGGATTTTCTCCCCCACCAACCACCTTACGGAATAGTAATTCTAAGGAATACAAAACAAGAAATGTTTTGCTTTCTTTTAGCTTCATTAATGCCAAGCATAATTGTATTTCTAGAGTATGTCTTTACTTCTGTTTTCAGAGAATCAGTTTGTACTGCCAGAAAAACCCTACCAGGAGTCCAACAGACAAGAGTGCTAAGACTTCAATGGTAATTCTTACAACTCTGCATAATTCCAGGAATATTCAAGTATCAGATGATTCATTGTATGCCAAAGGTTCACAATTAGTAGACTGACTGTGGATTTGAAGGTGGGATCGAAGTCTGACCACCATGTGGAGACTCAGAGACCTGTGGAGTCTCCCCCACGGGGGAGTAGTACAGATTCTTTGGGAAATACTCACTTGATCTGGCTCTGCCGGTGCAGGGGTTTATTTTTTGTGGCTGCCTGTTTCCTGAGGTCTGAGCCAATGCTGTCTCTCCCTCCTCCTGCTGAATCAGTCCCACCTAGCTGGGATCCCAAATACCTGCTGCTAGAGAAACAGTGAGGACCTTAACAAAGACAGATGACGTAAGGGCGAAGAGAGACATTTTTCAACTTTTTTCCCTGCTCCAATTTCTCTTTTGCCATTGCATTAATTAGAAATTCAGGTAAATGACACAAGTGCCCCAATTTTTTATATCTGCCAGGAGAACAATTAGGCCATTAGAAGTAACAAATGGTTCGGACTCACGTTGCCTGTTGAAAATGTTCAAGCTACATTATTTCTGACAAGAAAAAAACAAATAATAGTTGTTTTGGCTAATTTTTACCATAAGCAGTGTCAGCGTCAGCAGATGCAGCCGGGCCTGGCTTGCTCCCCAGTCGGGCTTCACTGGAGTGTGCTGATCTGGGGGGCTTCATTCCTCTAGGTAAACAGTTATTTACATGAACTGCGACATTTTTCTTTGGTGACAATTTCTAATTGTTCAGGCAACCAAGGGTGATCTATTAAACACTCTGAAAAAGACTTCACCTGTGAAACAAATTACTTTAAATTAACTACCCTTTCAAAAGAAAGGCAAAATTTCAAGACGGACAAATTAGGCCCTTCTCGTGCACATATGGTAAGTGCTTCAAACACGTCCCGGCTGGTCCCCACTCCAGAGAACAATTCCTCATGATGGAGTGGAAGCCTTCCTGGCTCATCTGGGGGTCCTTTCTACGCCAGCGCTTGCTGCATTGCGCTCTGAAGGGATCGAGCAAGGCTGAGCGCCCTCACTAACTCCAGAGCGCTGGCTTCTCAGTTTAACTCTTTCCGAGGCACATACAGGGCTCTCTGCAGAATCTTCTGCCCTTTGCTGCCCTTTCCACGTGATATCTGGCAACTTAAGCAGTCAGCCACCTCCAAGTATCTTCTGTGCTGGGTCAACGGGTGTCCCCAGCCCTGAGCAGGGACAACTCGGGTAAGTTAAAATTAATGACGCCACGTAATTCTGTAATGTCACTCAGCTTAGGGTCCTGACAGGGGCTTTGAAGGTTGCATGTTAAAATCAAGGTCAGATCCCTGATGTACGGGGTTATTCATTGGCCCCCCAAATTCCTGTGCTTCCTGGAAACGTAGAATGTGACTGTATTTGGAAACAGGGTCTTTGATGTGATTACTTAAGATGAGGCCATTACAGAGCAGAGCAGGCCCCTGATCCAACTGGTGGCTTATAAGATGAGGAAAGAGACCTGGAGAAGCACATAGGGAGAGTGCCCTCCAGGGCCGAGGCTCCCAGGGGCCATAGGTCTGCAAGCCAAGGAGCACTGAGGACCACGGCCTCCAGAGCTGGGGGCCCAGCAGACTCCCCTGAGGCCTCCAGGGGGAGCCAGCCCTGCCCACCCCTCCCAGGCTTCTGGCCCCAGAATGTACACTTCTGTTGCTTGGGGGTTACCTGGTTGGTGTCGGGCTGCTCTGGAGATGAACTGTGAAGACTTCCTGGGAAGAAAACTCCCTCCCCTGCCTCCCACACTCGCTCGCCTCATGCCCCCCAGCTGGGGTGCCACAAGAGGCCGATCTAGAAGGAAAGACCAAGTGGTCAAGGAGAGGCAGGAGAGGCATGGAAGGGACTGCCCCGGTACTGGGATGGACATGGGGATGGAGCTTAGATGGGGTGTGGCTAGAGTGGGGAGGCTGTGTGCTTAGCAAGAGGTGTCAGGAGACCTGGACGCTCCTGTCCCGGCCATGAGGGCTGGGCTGGGTCACCAAGTACATGCCGAAGCCGGTGACTCTCGGCAGATGAGAGTTGCTCACAGATTTTCGGTCTCTTCAAATCTACCTTTTCCCATGTATCAATTGCCACTCTTGAGTATCCCCCTATTAGTGACATTTTAAAAAGTCCCATATAGAGTAGGCATTTAAAACACGGAAGCCAGAGTACCCTGTTCATAGAGTTGGGCAATTTAAAGACATTTATCTGCTGCAGCTCTTCAAGATAATCAAATAAAGTGGTAGTGAAATGAGAATGACCTTCCCCTGGTTCCTGTTCCTGTTGACTCCGAGTGTTTGAAGGTCCAGCCTGGCGTCCACCTCTTCTCTGGGTGCTGGGTTGTGCCAGGAGCAGCTCTAGCCTGCATGTGGGGCTGCTAGTTTCTGCGTGGTCTCTGGCAATCAAAGTGTAGGCATGCTGGACCTTTCCTTTCTTCCCCTGGAGCTGACAAGGACATGGGAAGGTCAACAGCTCCTCATGTCACCTTTGAGGTAAATCAGCTAGGACCCTTCCTCTGTGAGGTGAGTGTTGGCATCTGCCCGATTCCTGTGAACCTGAGAACTTGCACGAGGAGCAGGTACACTGAATGCTGAACTTGCGGACTCTTATTGATTTGAGGAGTCTTTTGGCATCATGTTATCCAACAGCCAAATCCTAGGAAGTGGGAGAACCAGGGTGTGATGGACAGGCTGCCCTCCTTCCTCAGCTATCCCTGTGCACTCCACAGAACTTCAAGTACTGTCCCCGACAGTGGAGGCCACCTTTCCTGGGGAGTGGGCTGGCTGGCTGAGCCTAGAGCTCACCGCTCTGCAGTGGGGGTTTTCTTTCTGGACCCAAGAAAGGGATTCAGCTGTCTCAGATCAAACTCCTACAAAAAAACAGCAGTGAAATCTGATTGGCTCTTGTGCTTTGAGAATACCAGAGTGTGGTGGTTTATAATAGACAGGAAGAGGCGACTTCCTTGCTGACTTAGGGACTTCTGTCCCATTGCTGAGACAGAAATGAGTTCTGCTGAACCAGCACTAGGGTGACAGAATTGTGTCCAGTTCCTGTTAGTTTGTTGGTGGGTTTGCAGTAAGATAATGGCCACTTTCCCTTCTGGTTGCTAGAACCAAGTGGCTTGGTGAAATTTTCCAGCAACTACTGCTGAAGGCCCTGAAGTAGGAACTTTCCTTTCTATGGCTACTCAGTTTAGGGGTCAGCCCTGAGCAGAACATCTGGTTTTTGTTTCTTTCCAGGAATTCGGTCTCTTTTTCTACACAATACTGTATTGTCTAGGCAAAGCTAAAATCAAAGCATAGTTATCACTTTAGAAACCTAATGCATAATTTCCATTCAAATATTTTATACCCAGATATTTCCCCAAAGCTGTTCAAGGACATATATGAAACTTTATATGTTTTATTCTTCATTCTAATACTATGACTGTTTATCTTTGTGCATATCAGCAGTTGCTCAGTGGGTCTCTCAGTAATTTCAGGGAGTTGTGTCTCACCGTTTGTTTTGAGATGAGGACAAGGAGCTCTCAACTACCCATATGCTGCATGTCCCAACTACTTTCAGAGTTACATAGGATTCACTGAAGTTATTGTTTTCATTCTTCCTCAAGAACTTTTATGTTTATGAGTCAAACTCTCATTACTTACTCTGCATAAACTATTCCTGAGCATAGAAAAGGAAGACATCTTTTCAATTCATTTTGATAAAATGAGAAGATTCTTGATGTGAAGTCTTGATAAAGTCATACAAAGAAAGCTATAAGTCGATTTTACCTATGAAAATAGATGTGAGAATCCAAAATACACTATTAATGGCACCTAGAGGAGCAAGGTATTTGAAAATGATCGACACGGACACTGTTGAGCCTTGTGTGTGCAGGGCCTCTGTACACATGTGACTCTCAGGGATCCCATGACTTGGAAAGTCGAGGGGGCCACAGTAGAGCTGAGATTTGAGCCCTCAGTTTTCTGAATTTCTAAACTTGAGAAAGATGCACCATGAAATCACATCTGTCACAGCAGGGGGCCCGACTGGCGTCTGTCACCTGTGTGGGACTCTTGGAGAAACACACATGAACTTCTTGGGTGATGCTGGAGAGTTATTTGGCAAAATTTAACATTTGTTCTCAGTTACAACCAGAAGAAAAGGGAGATTTCTTTAACATGGATACAAACTTTATAAGGGTCACCAGCTCTCTACCTTCCAGGCCTCCGTTGGATTCTGCCCTCTGCAGTTATGATGGACACAACACAGAGCTTTACATGAAAAATATTTTAAAGGGCCATTTTGTAAGTTTTAGTGAGGTTTTTAAGTGTAAGAATGATGGAATGTTCATGGGGAGGGAAGAGGATGAAGTTCTCATTGTTTGCAGTTGATGTAACTCTCCAGAGAGCTGACTAGAAATGCTACAACACAAAGACACTTTAGCTGATTAAAGAAATCAGCTCATTCTAACAATTTAGCTAGGACTTAATAATTTTTAGCTGAAATTAAACGGTTGTGTAGAAGACAGTTTTTCTGTAACACAAAAAAACTAAAAACATAGTGGCAAAAAGATCCTGTTTACAATAGCAGTAGAAATGAAAAACACATCTGAATAAACTTACTAAATGCCCTGGAAAAGTATTAGAAAATATAAAACTTTGCCAAGGGATAGGGGAAAAAAAAAAGACTTAAATGAACACGAAGAATAATGTTCCTGCAGAAGATTTAGTGGTGCAGATGTCAACTTTCGCCTAATTCATCTACAAATTCAATGAATATCCAATTCCAGTCCCCGGGGGACCCGGGGTGGGACTTAGCAAAATGTTGTTAAAGTTCATCTGGAAAAATAAATGGCTGAGAAGAGCCAAGGAAATTTTGAAAAATAAGAATAATGAGAGAGGACTTGACCTACTAGATATTAAAATACTAGAGTGATTAAAACAATGTGCTTTTGGTGCAGGGATAGATGGATCAATAGAACAGAGGAGAAATTTCAGAAAGAGACATAAATAATCTAGTACATAATGAAGATGGCATTTGAGGGCAGAAAGAAAAGGGTGGATTTTAAGTAAATAGTTTGGGGCAACAAGTTAAGCATTTGCAAAAAAATAAAGTTAGAGCCCTCCTTTGCAATTAGACCACAAGACCTAACAGAGAAATGAATATTTTAAGTTTAAGAATGGATCTGCACCAGTGCAGGAAAATATCTGTGCAAAAATTGACCTAATCTTTCTGTGACAAAGCTTTCTAAGTGTTTCATTGCCTGTAGAAACTAAGGAAGAATAGAAGATGGATTTGAATTCACAGAAACACACAATTAAAAAATTAAAATACAAACAATATGTTATGAAACACTGTTTGCAACTTATAGGTCAAATGGTGTTCCCTGTAATGTCTAAGGAATTCAAATCATGAAGAAAAATATAAAGTGGAAATCCTATTGTTCAGAGTTTATCCCTGCGCTCATCAAACTCTCAATCTCTATATACACACACACTTGCACGCCTATACACACACACAAACACACACACAAAACACACTTTTCATATTGATGCAGTTAAAATAACAAAACAAAGATAAACAATTCATCCACCACAGGAGATGGTTCAATCAGCTGTAGCAGCATCGATATGATGGATACTATGCACTTGGGTGCAATGGAGGTAGAAAGGATGGTTGTGGTTATCTGAGAAAATCTCTAATCTTCTGTTATTAACTGTGAAAGCAAGGTAAAGAGCTGTGTGTGCATTTCTGAGTGTGTGTGTGTGTGTATTTTATAATTGGAATTAATGAAAATATTTTCAGTGATTATTTGAGAAAAGGAGCAGGTTGGTTTTGGGCTTAGAAAGGTGGGACACTTGAATTTTCTAATGTTATGCCCGTACTTTTTAAAAAGAAGAGACAGCGGATTTGTTGGTGAGATTATGAACAAGTTAACTCTTCCTCTTTGTGCTTCTCTGAGGTTAAAAAATGACAACAAACTAACAGATATTATGTTATGAAAAGAAAAAAATGCAGGTTTAAAAAGGTTAATTAGAAGAGAAGAAATTCAAATGGCTGATAAGCACAGTCTTTAAACTTGACTAAGAATAAAATGAAATAAAAATAAAATAATTTACTTATAAAATAGAATATATAAACTTTTCCCAATAAAAGCAGAGGAGTATCCAATGTGGCTGTGAGGAATGGCAGTGGTAGTGATGATGCATGCTCATCCAGCCTGTCTGCATAGTGATTCCTGGTATTTTAAGTTCTACTTTAAGGTATATCCTATGGAAATAGCTATATATATCAGTGAAGTCTTGGCTTCAGATATTTTTATTGCAATATGTTTAGTGATGGAAAAAAGTGTGAACAGTCATATATTTGTGATACACTCATATCATGAGATACTAAGAATCCATTCAAAATTGTGTGTAAAAAGTCAGGAAAACTGTTTGATATAAAATGTTTAAATGTAAAATGTAGGCAATAAGGCAGTTGAATGGTCTGATCCAAAGGTTGATTTAAAAAGTGTGAAAAAAAGTATACATAATTATTGAAATGGATGTTCTAGATGTTGAGATTGGTAGTGGTTTTCATTTTTCTCCTATTTACTTATTCTTAAAACCCTACAATCTAGATTGTAGGATTAGATTCAGAGAATGGGGCACCTCATTCATCCTTTTAGACAGAAAAAAATTCCATTGAGGGCCCACTATATCCTGTGCACCACAAAGCTCCTTTAGCCTGGGAATTCACAGTCCCGGGGCAGGAGCAAGGAATGGAGAAACACTCCAGATTCCACAGAAGACTCAACAAGCGTGGCTGACTTGGCTTGGGAGGACAGGAAGATAGGAGCGAGATCGGAGCTCAGTTTACCCCTGTCTGGCTGGGAGGAATGGCTCAGGCATCTCCTTCGTTCCTGTCTTGGTCTTTGAATGTTCTCTAACCCCAGAGTATGCAGACCCCACAGGGCTGCGAATCTCACCTGCACTTCCTCTTCCTGCACACACAGACTCCCCATCCTTCAGGAGGAGACCTCACCTTGACCTCAGCTTCAGATGCACCTGTCTTAGGGCAAGCTGCCAACAGTAAGGTCCCCGCCTTGACGCTTGCAACACATCTTCTGGGCTAGGCTGCTAAAAGGATCAGAGCCCAGATCAGAGAGAAGTCCATGTGGTGATGATAATGAGATGCAGCCCTTCTCCATGCTGAGGGGTAATAATTTCATTATTTCCAGATTTCTTTGAAGGGCAGCTAAGGCCCAGTCAGTTCTATAGAAAATACCTAGGAAGAGAGGGAAGGCGGTCACCCCGACTCCTTGGCACATGCCTGGTGCAGGCAGATGCTCAATGAATAGCCTTGGTGCGTTGACTAAGGACTTAACACCTTAGTTCTGCCCTTACCTGGCTGGGCATCTCTGCTCAGTGGCAGTGGATGGCACACCCACAAGAGTTTGGGACCCTCACTGCCACATGTGTTATCTGTTGATAGATTTTCCCAGCTTCTTTGTAAAATGTGACTTCTCCTTGAAGACTGCCCTAAGGACCTTGGCTGCCTTCAGTGTAGATATTTCCCATTTCTTCCTGCAGGGTTGGGTTCCCCTTTGCTTATTTATTGTCAGTTTCTGTTTCTAGGATAGATTATTGCCCCATACATGATCCTTACTGGGGCCATTGTGCTTGTGCCTAGAGTCCACGAGACTTCCACTCTGATTCTGAATCTCTTTATGTCCCTGTGCTGAGTGTGCCCTCTGTACTTAAGCACAATAACCCACAAGGTGGCAAACACTATTTCTTCACACACACACACACACACACACACACACTCACACACACGTGCATGTGCATGAGCCTGTTTCCTAATCATTTCACAGGTGCAGTTTTCTTAAAACAATCATTCTGGCAAAATAAACTTGGTTGAAAGACCTGGAGGAGGCAGGTGTGGAGAAGCAGCCGCTCGCACAGGCTCACCAGCCTTCTCCGCAGAGGGTCCTTCCGGGCCGAACCCCTGGAGACTGCCGGGCTCTACTGCAGTCCGCCTGGCGCCCCCTGGGAAAGCAGGTGTGCTTGGCTGTCTTGGTCCCAAGAGCCCAGGATCTTAGAGACAGTTTAGCTTCACTGAGCTGCTCTCCTAAGCAAGGCTCTGGGAGAATGAGGAGCTCCTGTCTTGGAACGGGTCAGCTTCGCCATCTAGTTTCTCCTGCTGAATAATTGGACCATGCTTTAGGTTTTATTTTGTTGTTAATTTCATGCCCTTTGCGAAGTCCATATTGCATACTTAATCTTGTTAAGAAACATCCACATGATATTTATTACTGGGAAACTTATTTCATAGGTAATTGCGTCTTACTTTTTTTTTTTTAAAAAAAAAAAACTTTTTTATGCCTTTTTGTGAAATAATTAAAAACATCATTTTAGTTTTGATCTTTGGGGATTAAAACTATATTTAATCATGCAATGTTTTTTTATTATTTTTGTTCTTGTGTTATAGCAAATGTGCAGTGGATTTTATCTCCTCTTTGTACTTGCAATAACATATTATTTGACCATGAATCACTTTAATGGATTGAAACATAAGCATGTGAATTGAAAAATAGATACATTAGTCAAATCAATAAATAAATATGAAAATATATTTCTACGATGAAAAACCATCTTGGCTACTGTGTCCTCCAACTTGGACAGAGAGAGCTGAAATATATGGCTGTAAAATATAGCTTGCCATGTCAACTAGCCAGTGCCTGCAGCCTAAAAGGAATTTTGAGCACTGGGTAAGTAGTATTTCATCAACAAAATCATAAAATAAAGACATTAAAATGAAGGGATGATGGAGTGTAGCAGGACGTTTGTAAAATCACCCTTCAGTCTGAGGCTGGAGTAGTTTAGTATTAGACATGGCATACTTCTCATATAAATTTGCTTACAAATAGCATGGCTTAACAAGCAGTGCTACCAGGCTGCCCCTGTAGCCAATATATTTCTACTATTGTTGCTAAACAAACTCTACTTGCACTCTCTGGTCTAGCTAGAGTAGGAATAAATAATTCATCCCCAGGCTTAAAAAGTACAACTATTATGATCCTCACCCAGAGTAGTTGTCTTTGTTAATTAATGACTTAACATAACTCCTTTTAGCTATTCAAAAGCCAGCTACCCAATTTTTATATACTTCCCCTCATGTGCTATCTTTATTGGATGAAATCCCCTATTAGTCATAATCAATGCTCGATCTCTAATTTCATAAGATAATAAAGTGGGCTGCACGGATTATTAGTAGTCACATTGTGTGACTTATCAGTTATTTGTCAGATGAATGTAGGAATATAATTAACATGCATTATTTTAACGAATACAACTGAGAAATAAGGATTTTAAGTGACTTGCCTTTCTCAGAAAGTAGGCACAAGATACAGTACGGAAATCTGAATTTGCATTTATTTACATATCAGTGTAATTTTTTTTCGTGTAACACATAGCATTAGTTAATATCTTTCAATTGCAAATTGCTATAATTTGTTGTTTGATTATATTTTTACACACGTTAATAAGATCAAACAGGGCTAATTAAAATCTGTAGGTTCTATTGGATGGAGGAATTTTACAGAACAGATGTGAAATGAGTAGGAGAATTCTAGATTTAGGTTTGGATGGATGGACTCAAGTTCTTGTGATCCTCTCTCCAGTTCCAGTTGTCTCTATAATTATCACCAAGTGCTCGATACAGGACCACCCCGAAGGGAAGAGGGTCTCAGGGAGCCACATGGGCCCCTGATGCTCTGACAGCACCATCATCCTGTTACCCCAGCCCAGGGGCTCCCGGGCAGCAGAGACCAGCCACTCGGACTGTGGTGCTCTGGAGCTGAACACAGTGATGGGGCTGATGATGAGCTCTTGGCTCAGCCACATGGGAAACCAGGCAACACCTCAACTGAGATTTTAGCTCATAATTTATTTTTGTTTTCCTCAGGCTTGTAACAAAACCCATCCTAGGAGTTGAACTCTATGAAACAGGAGTTGGGTTCACAATCCACATGCATTCCAGGTATCCAGACTGGCACCCTGTGTTACAGACACCTCACCCTCCTAAGGGCTGTGAGGGTGATGGGAAGGAAGGATGCTCTCCAGGGAGGAAGTGAGTCTTGGGCTCTGACCCAGGACCTATGCAAGAAATACCTGGGGCCCTTACCTGACCTTTAGCTCCTATAATTGCTGGATCACACCATCTGGCTTCTGGAGAGGTGGTTCCCAGAACCCACCAGCCATTTCAGCATGAGTGCCAGGGACAAAACCCTTATAACGAAAGGCAGCGTGGCTGTCCCTTCTCCCTGTGTCTGTAACCAGCCTCCACCCCAGCAGAGGCAGGAGCCCACAGCACAGCAACCCACCTTCTGGCCACTTATGAAAAAGATATGCTTTGGGTCATCTTGCAGCCCCAGGTTCTCCTGAGCCAGATTCAAGTGTGTTTTCCACTAAGCATTTTATTCAAGGCAACTAGTGTGACACCAAGTCTGCTTTCCCTTCCTTCCTTCTTCACTCCATTCCCTTCTTCACTCTCTACCAGTGGTTTCGGGTTAGGGTGCAGCCCACCCACATGCAGGTGGCAGAGATGGTGAATAAAAGTCAGAAACAATTCAAAGTAATTGTGGTGAAACCTTTGTAGAACATCTGCAGATGGATTGCATTTGTGGAATATACCAGCATTGGATTTTGGAATCAATAGTTCAAACTTCCTTTTCTTTTCAATTTTTTTTTTTTTTTTTTTTGGTGGTGATGGTGTGGGGGCAGACATGCAGAAACCTATTTGAGAAAAAATTATTTTTGAATCACAGATATGTTAGCACTGTTTAAATGCCAAGTGGGGAATAGCGTATGCACATAAACATTTAAAATAATGCCAGTAAAAATTATAGAGAGTCATTGTATGGACCACCCTGTTCCAGCAGCCCTCGGCTGATTGTGAGCATGGAGCTACTTCTGGATCCACATCCTGCTTTATTTAATATTGTGACCTCTGCATACTGCTGTCATTAACGTTACTAATAAATGTAATTTAATTTTTAAATGCAGTGAATTGTTTATTGTACAGACGCCGTGTTCTTCTTGCAAGGAAATCTTAGGATTGCTCCTTATACAAAGCAC
Source organism: Urocitellus parryii (assembly GCF_045843805.1). Taxonomy (NCBI): domain Eukaryota; kingdom Metazoa; phylum Chordata; class Mammalia; order Rodentia; family Sciuridae; genus Urocitellus; species Urocitellus parryii. Next base: position 208,140,402 of record NC_135535.1, on the reverse strand, counting down.
CCCGTACTTAGAGAAAATCCAGGCTCGGCATGAGCTGTGTTTCTTGTGTCTGTGTCCTCATCCCCCGAGTGTGAAAACTTTATTGCTCATTATCTACTGGGCTGTGATGAAGTGACAGATGATTTATTGGGAGCCAAAAACTGTGTTTCAACGGTGAACATTCGTATCCTTTTGTATTGCAGCCCCGCCAGCGCCCTCGAACAGCCTGAGCAGCAAATAAAGAGAACGCAGCGCTGGAGGGGCCGGCGCGATCCCTTAGAAAGGTCCAGGTTTTAGATCGTACTCTGTTCCTAATTTCGTTCAATTCCCTTTTGTTGCTTAAAAATTCAATTTGTTTAATTGAGCTGTTTGACAGTAAAATCTGGATTCCGTGCATTTTAAGCATTCATATAAATTTCCCTCCATATAATGCTTTTATAAATGTGCTTTACAGGCAGAGGCTTAATTTAAATTTGGTGACCTCACAAGCTTATAAAAAGATCTGAATTCTTGCCTTTTCTCAGACCTAAATTAAAATGAATACATGTAAACCAATGGTGCAATCGTGGTTTCTTCCCCTGGCTTAATGAGTGGAGGGAAGGGAAAAGTCGGGAGTGTCCAGTGTGAAGGGGTACTCCTGCATGCACTTTTTGAGGTTTTAGTATTTTAATGACGACATAATCCTGGGGCAGAAGTGAGAGTCCAAATGACCTGCCTTCAGCAGTTTAAAAGGCAAGCCTCTCTCCCACTGAAATGGTAGGTGGGGCATTGCATCATGCAGTCTGCAATGCCTGCTTTTTACAGGGTTGCACATTTATTGACATTTAAATTGCTGAGCATCTTTTCCTTTAGGATTAATAAGATACACAGAAACCAACATAAGATTTTTGAGGTTTACTGAACTTTAATCTGTAAAATTTAATAGCAATATCTGAGTCATTATGTGTATGTAGAATGCAGTCTGACTTTACAAACACTTTTAAGCAATGAATTATGTTACAAGAATGGGTTGGCTGTGTATCATTATGTCCAGGTAAATGCCAGAATGATGACATAATTGGTAGTTGGGAGTAAAATACAACCCCTGTAAAATGTTACTAAGGTGAATGCGGAAGGGTTGTAATTCATTATACACAAACATGGCTCCTAGGTATTTATCATTTTATGAAGTATAGACCACTTGAATTCACCAGGCATTGTTTTTCTCTTGCCTTTGTTACTTCCTTCGGCAGCGTAACACGTCCTGGTTTCAAAATTGCTAATTCCTTTTTATTCAACCATTTTCCTGGATACCCCAGTGGATCTTAAGTCTCTTCATGCACTGGAGACTAAGATTCTGTAAATGCTAAATCCGAAAGACTGGCCTTAATAAGAATGATAATCCACCAATTTCAGACAATGATAAATTTATGACTTTGGATTAAAGGTCAGATGGCTATTTCAGACATTAAAGCAGCCCAATTTCATAATACCCTGCACCTTAAGGAAAGACATTTGTGCACCCTGGTGCCTGTGAGTTCCTGCTAAAGACATATAGTAATAGTTTGGAAGTCAAGAAGCCCATTTCCTACCTGTGCTGTGCTTTCCCTTAGCCCTGGGCGACTGTTTAACTTTTAACCCTCGTGTTCACACAGCGTACATGCATAAAAGTACAATGTAGCACACAAGGAAGCAGGTCTTGCAACATTTGTTTTATGCCATTTGCTATAAGACACATTACTCATGTTTTAGACATTTTCTGCCCTCCCCATGTTAGGAATCATTTTCTCTGAATGGTCACTTTGCTTTAAATTCTTTCAGTTCCAGGTCATCTTGTCCCTGTCTGCAACAACAGGGCATCTAGCTCAGAGAAAAGCCTTTGAAAAAGGCTTGTATTTGCCAGTCCTTCAGGGGGCTTTGATCTCGAAGTGTTTCACTGGCCTCTGCTCTGTGGACCAGCCACTCTCCTGTCACACCAGAGGTGGGCTGCCTTCTCACCACAAACATCTCTTCCTCCCAAGTACTCTGAACTACCAGCCATGATGCGGGGCTTGCTCAACCACCAGTTGGTCCTCCTGCTTCTGCAGTCAGGTCCAGCAGCACCACAGAGCAAGTGGCAGGAAAGGCTGCCCGGCTGGCATCTGCAGCACTCGGCAAGCCCTTGACCTGGGCTTACTTAGTAGTACCAGGGAGTGCGCCACGAGAGCATCTGACTCAGCACTCTTTCCCTCCTGCAGTCCATCATGGGAGCTTGGGGTAGGCACTCCATGGATAATGAAGGTGGGGGGGTGAGGGGGAGAGGAGGCCAACCAGGAACCTGAGAGAGCCCTGCTGTTCCTCCAGAGGAAGATGGGGGAAGAGCTTCCAAAGGAGGCTCCCTCCACCTGGAGGCCTTCTGTGGGCCCCTCAAGCAAGGGAAAATGTTGATTTATCTGGACTTGTTTACCCTGCAGAACTTGCATTTTATTTACTTATTTTCCTTGCTTAGATGTTTTCTAAAGAGCTGTCATCCCAATTTACAGAGTGACAAAGAATGGAACTTTGTCATGAGATTTCTCTCCACGAGATTCCAGGCTCAATAAGGGCACTTGACTTCCTCTCCATTCTACCAGCATCTAGCTAGCATCCGGCCAGGTGGAACCGAGAAGCCAGAAGAGAAGACCTCATGTTTTCCAGAGGGGGTCACACTCCTGAATTGAAAGGAAACAGCAAACAGAACTTTCAGGATATGGATGAAGGGTGTTTTGTGATTGGAAAGAAAAATTACCTTTATCTCATAATTTTATTGGATAGAATTCAAGGTGGAAGACCTGGATTCTAAGTCTGCTTTTATCTGGGTCACCAGCTTTTGAGATCCTAATGCAGAGGCAAAGGGGATTAGAGTAATGGAGATAAATAATATGTAGATGGGGGAAAACATTAAAAGCCATTTCCCAAACCCCATGTAGCTCTTCTCCTAGAACCTTAGAAGAAGTGAAGAAGGAGGAGGAAGAGGAAGAGGAGAAGGGAGAATATTCAAGTCAATATTTGGAGACCTTGGGAGGCAGATATTTAACTAGAAAAACATGCCCTTTTTCATCCTCTCACTCACTCACCACCCAACAAAAAGGACAGAAGAAATCTGAAGCCTCTGAAAACGGGACAATTGGTTGTCAACTCTGGATTTATCTCTAATGAGATCCTGAACCTATGGAGTCTGCACAGGATTTGTGCAAATCAGCTTAGGGGCAAAGTCATGCTTTTATCTGTGCTCACCCCCTCCCCCTACATTGGCAGAGTATCTAACTTTTTTTGCTAACTCAAAGTATTCAGATCAAATAGTCAAGAAAGGACAAATGGATCAACGGGTAAGCCTAATGTCAAAGTTCAATGTGATTTTGTCCATCACGAGTTACTTGGTCAAGGCACAGTGCTGTTTCTGAATGGCTAGCTGTCTTAGAGTACAGTAGTGCAGTCCTAAGTGCTCCAAGCTGTGGCCTGTCAGAGGAAGCCAAGATTGGTGATTCCTGGAAGGAAGGAAGGAAGGAAGGAAGAAGGAAGGAAGGATGCTGTGTGCTGGGTGTGAGTTTGGCCTTGAATGAGAAACACTTCAATCAACAGAGACTGGAGGCAAAAGACATTTCAGTCTGAGAAGCTTACTGGGTTAAGAATCATCTTCTATTATAATTTGTATGTCAACAGTATGCAAATGTTCTTCATGCAAAATAAACTGACTCCAAACTTTGGAGAGAGGCCCACTGGGTTTGAGAGCACACAATTTGCAGCCAGTGAAACCCAAGTTCAAGTTCCAGCTTTGTGATTTCCTAGCTGTGTGCCCTTGTAATTTTTCAGAGTTTTCCCTCTTCTGAGACGTGGGACATAAAATCTATACCTGCCTCAAAGGGTTATGGTGAGGATTGGCGGACATGATGTAATGCGTTACTTAGCTTCACATGTAAATGTGTGATCCCTTGAAGCTGTCACCTGTGACTGTCCTGTAAGTGAAGGTGATACCACTGGTCTCCATCACAAGTGTTTTTTTTTTTTTTTTTTTTTCCTAGATTGCTGCAGAAAACTGGCTCAAGCATGAAAAAATGCTAAAGGCAGGTGCCAAAACCTAGAGTGCAGATTCTCTCTCCTCTCCATTTCTCAAGATAAGCTATTTTATTGTTTTATAACAATGATAAATATTCTTTATAAATGACAAGAAAGGTACACATCTCTGTGAAGACTCTGCAGTCTCCGTTCTACCCAGGTTTAGTAAATTCTGTTATTTTCCTGGTGTTGGCATTCACTGCATGTGTGTGTATATGCACTTTTACATATCAGTTGATTCATCGGCTTTAAACGGGGCGTCTTTGTTCTGATGTGAACAATGAGGAAGAGAGTGAACCAACACTATTTCTAGCCCACTCCTCCTCTTCACTGACTAGCTGCTGGAGCTATTTCTGTGTTAGTAGGGTCATGACTTTGTGCGCACACGCATGCTTGTTTGGGAACACTTCCCTCCCTGGGGATGTGGGGGTGGTATACAGCTCCAAGCCCCAAATGCACCAGCCTCATCTCCTCGAATGGTTCTTAGAGCTGGCGAATCTTCTAGATCCCCAAAGGATTCTTTCTTCTTTTGGAGGATCAATAACTTTACTAGCGTGTGTCTCAGTATTGATCACTCAGTACCATTTCTCGTGGTCCACAGTGTACTCTTTCTGTCTGTAGGTTCAAGTTGCCTTTTATTTCTGGAAAGTTTTCTTAAATTATATCTCAAAGCTGTTTTCTTTTCTGTTCCAGTTCTGCAGCTTCTGCTCCAGGGATCCATTTGTGTGCGTGTCAGTCACCGGTCTTGATGGTGCTGTCAATGTGGCCCTCATTTCTATGATGGTTTTGTTTTCTTGCCCCCCCATTTCTTCTCTACTGTTGCCTATTCCTGTATTTTCTGAACTCCTTGAGATTTTGTCTTTGAGAAATAATTTTTTCCCTGCTTTGAAATTTTGTATTTAAGAAGGAATTCTGAAAAAAAAATCAAGAAAAAGTTTAAGCAATAATTTAAGGAAAAAAGTATTAAAAAAAACTTGGTCTGCCTTTAGAATTTCCCATATGAAAAGTAATTATTTCATTAAACTTTTAAAAATTCATGGGCATGTTTGGTAAGCTTCATTCACCTCCTTGTAAACTCTTTTGAATATTGAACAGTGAATATTCTTTATGTACCATGTGTTTTCCTATTCATTTTCTCACTTTTAAAGTGGAAATTTAAATATGTTTTCTGCTCATTTGCTTATTCCTTTTAAAAATAATTACTCATTTTGGAACAAGGTGAATTATTCAGGGCCCAGCTTTTGAAGAAGTTCGGTATTGATAAGAACTGGGCTGCATTCTGGTAGTGCAGACTTCTTCCTCGGTTGCCAGAGAAATTGTTTAAGACACTAACTCTGGCCATTACCCCTCTCCAGACAAAAAGAGCAGTCCCAGCGCGGCTCGCCTCACTGTCTCTCTTCCTCCCCCTGTCTCACGGATGGCTTCTGGTAAACATGGGTTGGTATGACTCCTCACCCTGCCATAGCAATCATGTCTGTGTGGTGCCAAACAGAGGCCAGGATGAGCTCTCTACAAAGCTGGCAGACTTGGTTCTATCGATTTAAATGTTAATTTCATCCAAAAATATCCTCAGAGGAACACACACAATAATTTTGACTTAATATCTGTGTACCCTATGGCCAAGTCTAGTTGACACATTAAACCACCCATCAGAAGCCCTCCCACCCCCACCAGCTCATTCATGTACGCATCTCCTTAAAGCACAGTTAATTTCCAATTAAAGGCAATCACAAGGTCACAATTCTGCCTGTTGCAGCTGTCCTGTGGAAATGCACTGACCCTGTTCCCAGGGGAGGAGTGAAGTGCTTGTGATGCTTATTCTTTACATTTAGAACTTAAACGCCATTATGCAAAGTTAACAATAATATTTCAATATTATGATAAAAACCAGTATACCGTACGTCACATGATAAAGGGATAAAGGGAAGAAAAAGACCCACACATTCTCAACCAAAGAGGGAGGAAACACTAATGGCAATTACCATTCTCATTTCTGTAACTGGTCATTCCGTTTTCGCTGGTGTTTATTATCACCTATTTCTAGTTCTCATTGTTTATTTCCTTTGCTCTCAGTGAATGCCTAAGCTGGTTTTGGATCTTTATTTGGTGGAGTGACCCAAGATGTCATTCCTAAGGGGTCTGGGCTATTAGGAGTCCTGCCTGGATTGAGTTGCTATGGCTTCCTATTGACCTTAATCACAGGGCGTGGGAAGACTAAGAGACACCTCAAGAGGTCATCTGTTTTCCAGATGGTCTTCCTTATTCCCATTGTGGAATATCACTCCAACTTTTCTTGGTTGTCGGGATCAGTCATCCAGTTCTTTCAGGAAATTCACTCCTTGCCTGATAATTTAGAGCTCAAGGACCCCAACCTGTCCAGGTGGTGTCTTAACTTCCAGATCAATGGAATCGCTGTTGTTTCTCCTTTGGAACCAAGACTTCTAGATCTGCAGGGCCTGAGCCATTGGAACTAGAAGCAGACATTTGGCTAGAAGGCTACCAAGAGCAACAGGGCACCCCCTGCTGCATGGCCCGCAAGTCCTGGGTATGAGGGAAGTTACACCGTACTTTGGATGCCGATTCAGAGCATAGTCAGAGTTCTGGAGTACCTTGTCCTAGTCCTGCAAGGTCCTGACACCCAACTTGTGCCACAACTGCCTTCATAAGGCCATTCTGCCATGCAATCAAGTCAGCTCTTCAAGATGGTGGGGAACAGGAGGAGACCAGTGGGCCCATCGCCACATTTCACTGGCTGTGAAGTGATTTTACTGTGAACATGAATGTGGAATAGTGTGATGGTGGGTAAGTTCTCTGAGTCCACGGATGGCAGTTTTGGCAGAAGCATTATGTGAAAGGAAGAAAAAACTGTATGCAGGGTGGGTATCTGTGCAGTAAAAACAAAACGCTGTACCTCTCATGATAGAAGCCATCCCCCAGTGGCTGGCAGGGCGTGACAAGGAAGGGTACCACAGTGCGGACCATCATTGCTCTGCTGCCAGTAGGTTGAGTGCCCAGTATTAGCTATGGCTGGCCAGCCTTGGAGAGTGGGGATCCATGTCACTGGACACACATGGGACTCCCATCCTCGTCATCATGCCTACTCTCTTCATGAGCCTCTTTATGATGATGGGGTACTGAGAGAGGAAGTTGACGTGTGTCCCCAGAACAGTCTCCTGTCTTCTTGGTTCTGGCTCTCCCTCTGCTGAGGCTGCTTTGGGTGAGTGTTCACACAGTGCACAGATATCTTCACTTTTTCCTCATTTGGAGAAGTCTGTTCATAACTGCTCCCCCAACTTTCCTTATCACCGATTTTCCAGTCACACCTCTCCCAAGTCCCTAACCATTCAGTCAAGCCATGGGCCATGGCCCATGAATTGGCATATACTCAAATTTCTGCCTGTATTTCCTTATAGGAAAAGTGACCATTAGGAGCAATGGTTGAAGTCCCATACCACAGGAGGAATCCACTCCACCATGTCCATCAGGGATGTCCCAGAACAGGGCCGTAGTGCTGCACCGTCCACTTGGGGGTGGAAGGAGCCTCCATGTCGTACTGGACCATCTGCAAACCAGCCCAAGTCTTCTCTTCTCTGCTAGCTGACTGCAGGGGACAGGCCACAGGTGCGGGCTGAGAGACAGAGGCAGGCAGCAGGAGTGGGACCAAGAGCATTTGGGCCTGGAATGTCCTATCTCAGTGGAAGAGAAAGGCCCAGTTAGAAGCTGGGACAAAGCTGGAAGAACAGCCCCAGTCAACTTGGCAGGGGCCCTGGGTGCCATGGCAAATGCAGGGATTTGACTGCTCAGACTCTGGGGTTTGTGCAGGGAACTTGCTGGAGAAGCAGGTCACTCTTTGTTCCTGTTGGGCCTGCTTGGGCTGGGTCATGCAGAGACCACTTCCATGTGGGGGTGGGATGCTCCTGTGTCCGCCCCACTTCATGGCTGGGTGAGCCCCTTCTGTGGAGAAAGCAGCAGTGTTCACGGTGCTTTTCTGTAAATGGTGGATAGGGAGGCTTGTGTGACGTCAGAGATGGGAGCTCAAGAGGAGTAATGTCCCGAGTGGCTGCTTCTCAGCAAGGGCTGGGAAGTCTGGTGGAACTCGAGGGCTGGGCAGTTGGTTCTCCCACCGTGGGAACAAGGGCAGCCTGGGAAGGGCAGTCCTCTGAAAGGTCCAGCCCAGGAAGGGAGAAGAGAGGAGGCAGTGGCTCCTGCCTCACGCCCCTGCTTCTCCTGCAGCTTTCCCACCCAAACCCTGGGATCCAACTAGGCAAATCCGCGCACTTTGGGATGGTGCCCAAGGTCACTGTCAAGCTGCCTGTGGAAGTTTCTCCAGCTTTAGTCCCATCTCTAACTTTATCTTCCCCTCCCCCTCTGAGGTTTGACATTTCAGGCCATTTCCTGCTGCCCCATGACTCTGGACCCCCTTTCTGAACTCCTTTAATTTGCACATCCTCGTCCTGCTTAGAATAGCTCTCTTACTTGCCTGTGGAAATTGGAATTATTTTAAAGTCCAAAGTGAAATCTACTGTATCTAAAATCTGACTAGGCAATGGAAACCAGATTTAGCCACTTCCTTCCCTGGCGTTCAACAGTACTTTCTCTATACTCTTCCATATTGTTTCTGTGTTTGACTTTTCCTCTAGTTAGCCTGGTAGGCTATAAACACTGTACTAGTAGGAGAGCATGTGGGCTTTGGAACTGGGCTGACCTGAATTTGAATTCATATCGCATCTCATGCTGGCCATGTCACCTGGGCATTATCAAATATCCTGGAGCCTGGTCCTCATTTATCAAAGAGGGTCACTACTGACAACTACAGACCAGCACCCCATGTGCCTCCTGCAGAGCTCAGTAAAGGCAGAGTAGGTGGCTCTTATTCATGGCTGTATCCCCAGCATCTAGTACAGTGCCTGGCCTATAATAGGCACAGGCTAAATATTTGATGGATGGACCAATTAATTTGTGAGACTGTTGTAAGCAATGAAACGGCTCGTGAACACAAGATGCTTGGCGCGTGGAAGGCTGGCACAGTACAGTTGCTATCATTATTCAATTGAACATGGCTATTGCTCCACTCACAGAGCTTTTTGGAGGCCAGAGACTAAGTTTGTTCATTTTGTTCTCAGCTAGACCTTTCCACGTGGTAACTGCCTCAAGCCATTGAATATAATTTCATGATCATTGCAGCTGAGAGCAAACCTCAGGCAGAAAACAAAACAGATGAGCTCTCCTCCTTCTCGGAGCTCATGGCGATCTAGGACCAAATTGTAATCTTGCAAACCCAGCAGTCATTAGTGTCTATATTTTGCCACAAAGATGCATGGATAGTTTACATTTATTGAGCATTTAGTATGTGATAGGCCCTGTTCTTATTTTACTTTATTTTTAACTTATTTTTTTTTTAACCTTTACAACAACCTGTGAGGAATTTACTGTTTCTGTTCTGGAGATTGAATAGGACAGGGAAGCGCAGACATGACACATACCCTTCTCAAGGCCACACAGTTAAGGGTGGAGCTGAGTGAAAGCCCAGGTGGGATGGTGGCAGCATGGGGCTGGGGTGAGACCCTGTGAGCACACGGGTCAGTCTGTGATGTAAGTCTTCAGGCAGTGGCAGCGTCAGTCAGTCCTTAGAGTGTTTGCATAAAGGACACTGATAACTGAAGACTTCAGGTGGACTGCCTCTGGGTGGTGGGTGGCTACAGGAGGGAAACCTGGGTTTGGGGTCTGCTGGGCTGGGCTCTGCTGGTTCTCCACCACCTGACTCAGGGAGTCTCTCAAGCTCCGGCTGTCTTGTCTTAGCAGCGGGCCTAGCAGGATCTATACCTGGAGTGCCGGCAGGACGCTTGGAATGGCATGGCGAAGGTGGCCTCTGGCCCAGAAGACTTGGTTCTCTTCTTTCCAAGCTGTCATTCCTTACTGGAGACTCTCAGCCCCTGGAGAGCACTTGGGCAGAAGCACCGCGTCAGCTACACTGGACCACACCCTCCTTCCTCTCCAGCTGGCTCTCACTGTCTGGGGCTGGAAATAGAGACACTTGCCTTATCTTAGGTGAGCTGCAGGGTACCTTTGCCCTATTAGATGTGTGGAGGACACACAAGGGTTTGGCCTAGTTAATGTCGGGGCAATTGGGGTCTGTCCCAGTCCACAGGGGGCTCAGCAAATTCCTCCTTGGTGACAACATATGTGCTGCTTCTTTCAGTTTCTCTAAGAAAATGGTTTTTGGGAGCTGATCACACACATGAGTCAGGAAAGGTGCTGCTTAGCTGCGGTTGATGGAAGCCACTCCATGAGTGATCAACCAGTAGGTCTGCGGTTAGGGTGCAGCATTTGGTTTCTAATGAATGAAGGCATTCATATGGTATGGGCCTCTACATTTTGGAGATGATGCTCCAGATATGGGAACTGATCCACTAGTCCCTGCTGGCCTAGGAATTGCCATCTTACCACTGAAAGTCCTGTGTCCTGAGAATCTTCTGTTCAAGCAAACTGGGGCAGATCATCACCTTAAATATGTATAAATTCAGGCCCTTAAGGACTCTTGGGGACCATCTACCTGCTAGAGAGAGGGCTCTGAGTCCCAGTCCCTGCATTCCTGACTTTCCTAAAGTCTTCTGTCATCAAATTTCCTAATCTATACTCAATCCATATTTGGGGCCACACAGTGGCCAATTACCTGTAATTTGGGGCACAGGTGTGGACAGCTCCACCCTTTCCAGCTGTCCTCTCTGCCTGCCAGGCCACCATGGTCCCATGGACAGGAGGTGAGTTCAGCTCCTCTGGAACATCCCCACCAGTGGGCATGCCAACATCACTTGTTGGTCCCTTCAGGTCCCTGGCCTTTGGCTACTACATCTGCATTGCACAGTCATTGGGAAGGGCAGAACAGGACTGCCCATCCTGAAGAACAGGACAGAGTGTCCACACAAGCCTGGCTTTCCAGTTTCAGCTGTTGCTGAGGCTGTAGTGCCTACTCCGTTTGAGGAGACACTGTTCTGCTAGTGTCTAATTCATCACTCATTATGGCATTTGAAATAAGGCACAGTGTGTACTAAAAGGTGCTATATAAAACCAAATTAAATATATTTTAGTACAAGTGCATGCAGCCAGTTGTTCCCTGGAAAACCTGATAATTAGGACTCTAACTTGGTACGATGGTGTAATCTAGCCCAGAAAAGATGCTTATTATAGCCATGCCATTCATACAGGCATTTATAAAAATGATTTCAATTACATAGAAATATTTTAGGAGTAAATAAGTTGGCTTTAAAAATCAGTTTTTATTGAAGGTTGGCATTTAACATCTCGACCTCTCCCTCAGTCTGAATCGTTTCTCAGTTTCTTTTCTCTTTCATATTCTTTCTTCTTCCTCTCTTCTCTTTCTATCCCTTGTAAAGTCAGTTTTTAATTTACTAATCTCAAGGACAAAAATTGGTATTTCTGCTTTTTGGGCTTGCTGGGGTGGAGGATGTCCATCTGTAGAGTCAGGGAGCTGCTGGACGACGAAGCTCATTCCTCCTGGGTCCTGGAGGCTGCAGGCCTGGGATCCCGGTGCCAACAGGGTGCGTAGGGCCCTCTCTTTGGCTGGAAGATGGCTGCCTTCGGATGCAGCTTCGCCCAGAGTGGCGCAGAGTGCTGAACACCCACGTCTCATTTATAAAGGCACCAATCCTGTTCCAAGGACCTCACCTAACTCTAATCAGCTCCCAAGGCCCCACCTCCAAATACCATCACATTGAGTGTGAGATCTCCAGAACATGAATTTTGGGGAAGATACAACATTCGGTCCATAACAGTAGCAAAAAAAAAAAAAAAAAAAAAAAGATTTTCTTTAGTTTGTTCTAATTTGTTGCATTCAAAATAAATTATTTGATATATAGATATAGAAAAACCAGCCCTGAAAATATTCACACAAAATGTCAAGAGGCCCTTCTTCAGGTGGGCACTGAGGTGTGGGCTGCAGACTGATGTGAGCATCGTCCCCAAGCCCTCGGGCTTCCTGGTCCTGCGTGGAGTGTACGGCAGGATCCTGCGGGGCCTGGGGCTACCTGGAGCGGGTGGCTCAACCATGGTGTGGGGCAGAGACACAGAGCACTCCCTGGCCCCTGTGTGCAGTCTCTCCACTCTTGAGTGTTCCGGAGTCCCCACACCCACAGTGACCCCACTATGAGCACAAGAAGTGGGCCCCACCAAAATCTCAGAGTTGACTTTGGAAATATCTGAAAACCCACAGTAAAGATGTCGCACTTCCTGCACAGAGGTCTCCACTCCAGGGAGCCGTTAAGCATTTTAAAACTTTCCGTATGGAGGAGGGTGGTTTGCTCCGCCTGTTGAGGATATCAGACCACTAGACCACGTAATTGAAATGCCCCCTTGACGTGGCCAGCACTTGAAAGTGGCCAGCTGATGCTTGCCCCCGGGATCATGGGATCCCTCCCAGGGGAGTCACGAGCTCTTCCCAGTGCACTCCTCAGCCCAGCCTCAGTTTCCCTCCTCTCACCTTCCTGATTTTTCAGGTACCCAAACCCAAACTACTGCAGGTCAGCAGGTGATCCATGTGAACCTTTCCATCCCAACCTTCGCTGGTCCTCAGAGGCCACACTCCCCTGGTCTTTGTCATGCACTTCCGTGCTGGGCCCTGAAGCTCCATGATGGCTTGCTGGTGGCCCACAGTCTAGTGAGGGAGAAAGAAGAGTCAGTCTAGGAAGGCGTGGCCCATAGCAGGTCATGTATGCACAGTCACCTGGAGGATGAGGGACACACTTCCTTTGTTTGGCAGCTAACTGGTTATCGAAGGCTGGGTACATGTGCACCCAGTCGAGTCGTGCAGATCCATCCAGCATGTGGCTGGCTCCACAGGTTGAGGCTTCCACTGAACGCAGCATAAATGGCATCCTGGCCGCATACCCAGGCCTGCAGACCAAAGCTTGTCTGGATGCCAGGATGAGCTCAGGCCATGGCTGGTGCCTTGTGCTGCTCACTCTGCTGGCCGGACATATCTTTCCCTCAGAGAGGCCCGAGCAGGAGGACAGTGTGGCAAGATGGGCATGAACTCCATCGTGGGTGATGAGCAGCAAGGACAAAGCCACGTGGCATGCAAGCCTGAGGTGGGGCCCTCTGCCTCAGCTATGCCACATCGAGGTGTTTGCTACTCTGGGGACTTGATTGGATGATGACTTCCTGCGACAACCAGACACCGGGAGCTCTTGGATGACCCTCCGGGTCCTGATGACTGACACGCCCACGTCAGGTCCAGGCATTGCCCTCGTCCTTGCAGAGGCTCAGCTGTGGCTACCCTCTGGGTGAGTTTTCTAAGAGTGTTTGGGCAATTAGTAAAAGACACCGTCCTGAAAACACAGGGCTACCCTTGAAATGGAAGGAAGGCAGGTTGGCCCTACAGGGGACACAGCCCCCTTTCTGCCTGTGGAGCCTGTTCAAGGGAAACTACTTTGTCCTAGATGCACAGGCTCTGGGAGGTCCTCAGCTCTCCTTATGATATTCATAGTGTCTGTCTGTTCTAGACCCAGTTTCCTCTGGTTGGTTAGAAAATTCAGAGATATTGGTTTTTGCAGGAACTTATTTTTAAAATTCACTGACTGCAGTGCTTCCCCCAGAGCTCTGTGCCTAGGGTTCAGGCGTGAATCTGGTCTAAATTGAACTGCCCGGGCTCAAAGTTCTCTGCAGCCTGCTGGGAGTTATTTTAACTCGGAATTGCTCGGTGTTTGTGAGCTGGAATAAGGCAGACCCACAACTGTATTCTAACATCTTTTTAGTTTTTTTTCTCGTGTTTAGTAACAAGAGTCTCCTTAAATCGTAGTGGCATGTAGCCAGAGGAAGGAGAGGTGTTAATGAGACTCAGCGTAAACGGAAGGGCGCAGGACTGACAGTTTTCCCTAATGCAGTTGGCACTGGATCGAAAAGACCCGTGGTGGCACGGAGATGACCGATCAACTTGGATAACGATGGAAGAGCAGTGACAGGGCAGATTCCAGGATCATTGAAGAATCGCACCAGCCAGGGAGGCAGGAGGGGCCTGCAAGGGGAGGGGCGCTGCCAACTGCCCCACCCTGTCCTCAGGGAAGCGGGAGGGCCCCACCAGCAGAGCCCGCCCAGGCCCAGTGATGTTGACCCCAGGATGGGCGGGCACAGACCCGGGAATGACCCTGTACCTGGCCGCAGAGAGGGGATGGCAGCTGTGGTGCCTGGAGTGACCAGGGCTTTAAGGAAGGGTGCTGGCCAGTGTGCACTGGCGGCTGCAGCTGTTGTTTCCAGAGGCCACCCGTTCATTCTTTTAAGGCTCTGCTGTGAGGTGGCTTTCAAATATTTAGGTTCTGGCTTCCTACTTCTTGTGTCCTCAGGTCCTTTTCTGGTGCCTGTCTTTCTCTGGGCATCTCTCTGCCCAGTCATGTGCTTTCCAGAAAACAGGAATACATTAGGAGTCAACGCCATCCTGTCACTTTGTGGGGGTGTCAGTGGAGATGTAGGATACCAGAGGAACCCGAGTCATTTGGCCGATGAGAACTTCGGCCTATTTTGGATGGTCTCTGCTTTTCTGGAAGCTCTAGAACAAATTCCATATTCCCCCAATGCCAGGTGGAAACCCGGTGGATCCTACTGACCTCCAAGAAGAGGAGGAGACAGGGTGGAAAAAGTTCACACCCCCCGGCCGCAAGAACAAAATGGTACTTTCCAACGTCTTGGGGTACCAGCAGCCAGAGTCTAGAAATGTGGAGGCTTCTGCCACCAGTGCAAGTGTGGAGGCTTTGTCCAGAGGAATTCCACGAGGACCACCATCCTCAGCAGCCGGTGAGCTCAGGAGCTTGTGGGCAACTTGACCTGCTTAGCAGACATCATGGCAAAATTGAAATTTCCATATTACTAAGAGGCTTTTAACCTCTGAGGTGACAACTGCCCCACCCTGAGGCAGAGGAAAACCTCTGTGACTGCTACCGGGTGATATAAAGCCACTCCCTCACTGTCCCCTGTAGCCCTTGGCCCCAGAGTGGCAGAAACACTCAGCTCTGCTCACCTCCGACGGTGCTTACCTAGGTGATGCGCGATTTCCAGGGGATTTGCTTCGTGGTTCTTGTCTTAGCCCGTAGATCAAGCTGGGCTTCTGGAAGATTGATCAATTTCAGTTAATGTTAAAAATTAGTTCAAGACCATTTTGGAGAAAAATAGTGCTTTTCTGCTATTTCTTAGTAATGACCTGAAATATGAGCAGCAATCTTTCTCTTGAGCTTGTACTACTTGGCTGTGCGAGAAATTCCCCTAATGGGTTAGATTTAGCATTGTCACCCTTGAAATTAAAAGCTGGTGTTTAAAACTTCATTTTTATAAGAAGAACTTGACATCAGTAATTTTTATACCTTTGATTAAATAACTAAAAATACATTATTATTGGGTTAATAATTACTCTAGATATGGGCAGATTTTTGACCATCTCATTGCATTATTATAGCACAGAAGCAAAATTTCACTCATATATTTGACTTAAATGGCAGTCTTTAGGGATTTGAATCAGAAATTATAAGTTCTACTGCAATTTACATGTTAAGTTCTGTAACCCCGTGATAGTTCAACCATTTGTTAAAAAAAACAGTAGGTGGCCTGTGGTCTGATTTTCAATGAATAATTTTATTTTACATCCAGCACAAGGTCCAGCTGAATGTTTCATTACATTAAAATTTCACCAAGTGACATAAACCTTGTAATTAAAAAAGCGTTAACTTTTTACTGAGTGCCCAGGTAATTTTCAAAAACATTCCTTCAAAATGTGGTTGGGACAGAGCTACAGAAATTTTGTCACATAACATCCTTAGACATATTTTCATTTAAATTATTCAAGCTGTGATTTCCCCCCTCCTTTTTTGACGAAGAACCCTAAGAATTCAATGGAAATAAGGATCAGGGATTACTCAGCCTCAGCCTTGGGACCACTCTCCACGACCACTCGGTGGGGCTTCCTGCCCTGGGCTGTGCTTCCCGTCCTCTGGATGTCTTTTATTATTTCACAGTAGCTTGCGGTCCACCAGCGTGGCCTTGTTCATCTCCTGCTTGTTTAATGAGGGTGCTTCTCGGGCCTGTCTCTGTAAAGGGGGGAGTCAGCCCTGCCTTTGCAGTTCCCTGTCTCCTGCCAGGAGGACGCTCAGAATTACCCATGCCATCCTGATCCCAAAATACCCACCTTGCCCACGGGCACCTGTGGGGTCTGCAGTGTACTGACATATTCTTAGACATGCTGCCTGGGACTTCTAGGAATGGTGTCCCAGCAACGACCAATCGGGATCCGCCTGTGATCCGGTGCTGCCGTATGCATTTGGGCAGGGACTATTACCTCTGGGAAGAACTGAGAAAGAAAAAAACATGTTACCCTCTGTTTCCCAAGCCGAGAGGTCAGCGATGCCACTGAGCCATCCACACACAAGTGGAGACAGCTACTGGAGACCTAAGGCCCTCTGGAGCAGGCTCAGAAATGCCAGGGTCCGGGGGAGGGAGTGGGCCTTCCTCTTGGGCCCCAGAGAAATCCCCAGGACCCTCCCCTGGGAACAGTGTTTCCTGTGGAGGAGGAGCCTAGACCTCTGGTGGCCTGTGGTCCTCTTGGGATATCTCTGGATTCCTTGCTTTGTGCTTGTGTGTGGTGTCTGGTGAGGGACGTTTTATCTATAACATGATGCGGATTGTCAGTACATGTGGCCTGGGGCTTTTAAAAGGAAAAGACTAGATGCACTCATTTAAATCCATAGGCCTAGATCGGGACAGCCTGCACAGGTCAGCTGCTCTGTCAGGTGGCCTGGGACAGCTGCTGGCAGAGGACCCTTGGCCTCGTAACCCACACCTTCCTATTGACTTCCTTGTGATTCTTTTTCCAGGTGCTTTCCCCTGACTGCCACTAATGTGCCACTCATTGGGATGTGAATTCAAAGGAAGAAGGAACCAATTAGGAAGTCATGAATTTCCACCCAGGTAGGAACAGACCAAAGCCCATCACTTAATCTGCGCTGCATGTGAATCAGTGGGAACTGGAGGCGAGCTTCCCCAGAAGAGGGCTGGGACTTCCGGTTTTACCAAAAGGTGAAGGAAGGAAAGCAAGATCTACCAAGTGGCACAAAGAAAAGGAAAGAAAGGAAAAAGTCCGGCGGTTCCTTCCAGGTGCAGGGATGCTCCTTTTCAGAGTCCCTTCCACTACTTGGAGATGTTTGGTGATAAATCCACAAACTCTTTCTGAAGGATGTTGTTTTCTGATTGGGTGCTGCTAACTGGAAGGTGCACAGCATTGCCTAATATCACATGGGAGGTGGTTCATCGGGAAACGCCACCCCCAGGAATGTGGGCCTCGTGGAGACACCTCAAAGGTACAAGAAGGATGTGTGCGTGCGTGCGTGTGTGTGTGTGTGCACACTGTCATTGTAAGAAGGAAGGAAGGAAAGGTCCTCATAGGATCTCATCCAGAGCATCAGGCAAAGCTCACAAGAGGCAAGCAGAGGTCATCCCCAACACGGTGGGCCACAGACTTGTCCTCGGCCAGCCCCGGGACAGCTGCCGTTGGCATGATGAGCGGCAAAGCAGGTGTGGGTGACTTCCTTCCTGTGAGCCCAAAGCCCGACATGAAGTAAGACCTCTCCAGGAGTACATGGCATGCCACCACGACAGACAGTTCTCTACTGCAGGTGGGCCGGTGGTCTTGACCTCGCGCACATGGGTCACTTTCAGTTCAGAGCATGTTCTCGTATGTTTCTTTCATTTTTTACAATAAAGTTTTTTTCTTCCCCTTCTGTTCTCTGCCATGTCTTTAGGGTAGATTCAGTGCCCTCCAGGGAAAAGCCAGTGTTGGGTCCCATTGAGGAGAGCTGGGAGTCAGTGTGGAGTCAGCGCGCAGGTTGTGGGTCAGCAGGCTGCATCTACACACATCCACAAGTGTCACACCTGCAGTCACCCAGTGCACATTTGGTTTATTCTTTCACACAAATGACTAGTTCTGCCCTAAAAGGAGTCTTGTGGCCTGCAAAGCTTGAACCCTTTGGCCACATGCATGTCTAGTAAAGATACTTCTGAATGTTACCAAAAGAGTAAGGCCTGTTGTCTGGTAAGAACAGAACAGTGTAGGTCAATGCCCAGGATAGCTGGCTTGTTTTCTGCCAAACCCTATTGGGCAGTTATGGCACACCTGTACACACCTGCACACACCTATGCACACCTGGGCTCTTCTTTCCCAGAGACGTGCATTCATATGGGACAGCCATTCTTACCCAGAGAGGAAACATATGTGGAAGATAAGAGGAAATGTATTGATTTTAGTAGTTAATATTAGCTGATTTGGAATATTTTATGAAATTGTTCCTGATGAGTCACTGGGATCTTAAAAAACTCATTGGCCCACAAGAAAGAATGAACAGTAGTGCTCTATAGCCCACAGGACATCAAAACTGGGGTCCATTCAGGATGGGGATGTTTCTCTCTCTGTACCCCTTCTTCCCCTGCAGAAAATTAAACAAAGCCAACAGCTGTGACATGCAGAGACATTTCACTGGCCTGTTGGATTTCAGAAAAAAAAATTATAAATTATTGACATTTGCCCAATCTGTTTTGCTTATTTGGAACATTTCAGAACATGCAGTTCTGCTGGTTGAGAGTCCCAAATAAATAATACCTGATTGTGATGCAAACCTGAGGGACAGTTTTTAGCTTAAATCACCATCTGAGTGTCTGAAACCTAAATAGCTCCAAAGAAAGGACATGTAGCAATCAAAGCAAGTTAAGTTTAAAATATTTAGACACCAAACCCGACTACGTATGCTCTGCGATTCACCTGGATTTATGCAGAGCAGGGCTGGTCCTAAAGCTCAGGCGAGCTGGGTTGCGAGCTGGGTTGAGTGAGCGCAGGAGGAGAATCTCCTTCTAAAACCATGGCTAGCTCGTGAGTGGAAAGCTGCAGGCTGGTGTGCCCTGGGTGGGCAGATATTTCTGTTCCATTTGGCTGGATAGTTTCTTCTAAAAATGCTTCTTTGGTTTCATTGTGTCTCTTCTAGTAAAAGGGAAAGGGGGAAATTCTGCCGGGTTCTGCCACCACGGTTCTGCTTGTGCCCTGCTGCAGGGGGCCCCCATCCAGCCCCAGCCCGTCTCCCCCAGGCTAGCAATTTTACATCCAAAGTAAATCTAGCTAGAATGAAGAAACACAGCGTACAGCTGCCCCTGCTCATGGCCCACAGATGTTACCAAAATCTGATTAAGAAGCCCTTAATCCCCTGCCGCACCTTTTCATTAGTGTAATGATCATTTTTGCCAAATATCTAGCAGAGGGGGAAGGTGAAGAGGAGGAGAGGACGCAGGATCCCGCACGCCGGCAGACACCACGGAACAGCGGGGGATGAGGAGTTGAGGTGATCCATGTGCTGAAATATTTTTGCTTCTTTTTCTAGAAAATGTGCAATTTGGTCAGGCAGAAAAAATTGAACAGAGCCTTCCAAGCAATAAATCACTGGATTGCTGGTGACATTCATACAATGCGGATATAGTGTTAACTGTAGGAGTCAGACAGCCCCTCCTGCACCCAGCCTGTCCCTAGGAGGTGACCTTGCGACTGTGCAGTAATCAATCATCCTGACGTAGGACACACTGTTTTTGTTTAATATTACACTATTGGAATATATAGTAAACAAAGTGTAAAGGAAATTTGGAAGCAAGTACTATATAAGGAAGCCTGCTATCGGCGGGCTGCCTGCGGGATTCACCTTGCTCCAGCCCCACTGTCTCCTCCTGCCCCACGGCGGTGGCTGTCCAGCACATCTGCAGGGTCCAGGCGGCATTTCTTGTATGGGGCACTGTGCTTACAGACAGTAGTTAAAATTTTAAGGGAAATAAAACCAGAAGTTTGTAGAGAAAGGTGCTGCGATTTACAGCCCTGGATTGGCATAGAGTTTTGAGGCTCAGTCTTGATCTCCCCTTTTCCTTTTGCACTTCCCCTCTGTGTTTTCCTGACCAAGATAATTAGAAACAATGATATTTGATTTCAAATACACAAATTCAAGAGTATCTCTTGTCTAACCCGTGACCCCCAGAATATTCTGGAAAGGAAGGGAAGCAGGACCCTGTTTGGAGTCCGTGTTAAAGCAGGCCAGCTCCTCCAGGGCTCCTGTGCCTGTGGACGACCTATTGTCTCAGAAGTGAGCTACTTGAAATGGGAACTCAGGGCTTTTCCCACCGGCTGGGCTGGTGTTTTCAGTGTGGGCCACTCTGGGGGTCAGGCTAATCCACAACACTCATCGCTGCTGATGAGACCAAATTTCATCAAGTAGATTTTCAAGGAAAAGGAGGCTTAAATAAATTAATCACAAAAAGTAACAGGAGTCTCAATTTTCCTTTGCCTCCGGTACTTCCTCCAGGTGCGAGCCCGTTTGGATGGGATGCTGCAGCGTTGGTTGACTCTGGGTGTAGGGGCAGGTGCACACCCCACCACACAGTCATGGAATGGTTTTGTTTGGAGTGCAGCACCATCAGCTGGATCCTGGGCCTCGGCTCGGGGAGAACTGGACTCTAAACACGAAGTGGAGGACCTTCCAGCACCGGCTGAAGGGTCACATCTTCGTTCATTGCACCCCTAAACCTTTCTCCCCAACTTATCTGAGTTCTCCTTGTTTTTCATAGAAAATCAGCAAGTCAGCAACAATGAGAGGGTTTTTACCATGTGAGTTGTAGGGCCTCACTTACAGTGAGGATGATAATCATACACACAGGGTAAGACAATGGCAGGGAGCTTAAAACTAGCGTCATGAATGGCATCCAGGGTTGGCAGCCTCATGGGCACGGAGCTTATTTCAGTCTCTGGAAGTGAAGTCCCAGGACCACACCTCCAGGTTCTCCCGGAGCTGCTGGAGAGGGGATGTGAGCAAAGCCCCATCAAACCCAGGGCCCAGGGTAGCAGGAGAGCCACCAGAGGGAGAGGCAGCCCTCAGGACCCTGGGCATGCTGAGAAAAGCCTGGAAAAGAGTGGGCAGAGAGCCACTAGCTGGCCTGAGCATTGGGCAAGATCGCAGTTCCATCAACAGGGGTCCTACCTGGACCTGACAGATTGAGGTGGTTTGGTCAGCTGGTGACAGCAAGTCAGTCCTGAGTGTGCACCTGTGTGCATGTTGCAGGAAGTTTGTACCAAGCCAGAAGGAAATCTCACCTCATTCTTATATCAAGCATCCTCAGAAGAGGCAGCATGCAACGTGTTTTCCAGTGGGAGAGAGAGACGGAGGGACATGGAAAGAGATAAATAGCCCCTTGTCTGGGACCAAAATTGCCTCTGGGAAGCAAGGACAGAGACTGGGGAGTAGAAGGAAAATATGTCACACACACACACACACACACACACACACAGGAGTCACCCCTCTGTGGAGCAGCCCCACAGCACAGTCCCTGGCACCAGACAGCAGGTTCAGTCCAGATGCAGAACCTGGCCCTGGCCTCCCTGTGGCTAGCAGAAGGCATGTGAGATACAAATGGCCCCTCCCCTTTCTTCCCTGGAGATAATCCAGGAGCCCCAGTAGTGTTTCTGCCTCTGCCTTTGTTAATTCACACATTAAAAAAATACCAGCCATCAGTAAACATGTGGTCTCCCAAAACTGTCTTTGAGGAAAGAAACTGTAGCCCATGAAATATTATAAACTTTTAAGTAGCAAAGCCCCTTGAAAAGCTCTCAGTTGGACTTGCAGTATTTATTTCTCCTCCTTGCTGAAGTATGAGTTGCTGTGCTTTGTATGCATGCTGGGCGATCCTGCCTCCTCTTGCCTACTCCAGCTCAGCAGACGAGCTGTGTGGCTGGATGAAATATGCTGTCCTTCCTGCCCTCAGCACCGTGTTCTTGTTGCTAACCCTTCCCGGGCAGAAGTTGTCCTAGGTATCGAGTCTCAATATATGATGTTATTCTTGAAGAAACACTACTGTTCCCCGCAGCAGGGGTGACTTGAGTGCAAGTGGTCTTAATATGCTGCAAGAAATTACAGACAACTGAATCCAATTTGCATAGCTTTAGCAATGCTAAAATTCCAGTCTCCAAAGGAGAGATGAGAAAAAAAAAGTAGTCTATCTTTGTATGTTTAATTATCTGACTTTAAACTAGCTAAGTTATAATTGCTACAATGAGCATTTAAAATTTGGGGAGGGGGCTAAAGCAGTGAGAATTTTTCAAATTACCGCATAGGAAAACTGAGTGAATTTAAAAAAAAAAATAGAAAAGAAAATAAGACCATAGGAATTCATTTACTGGGTGGTTAAAATGAGAGGTGACATAAATTATCAGCATCTTGCGATCCTGTTTAATCCACCAACATTCCCCGAAGCCTCATACTTAATGTAAATATGTTTATGTAGTTTTTAGAAACAGAAAGTTAAGGTTGGAGAGAGAATACCATCTCCTCTCGTTAAAAATGATGTGCATTTATTTTATAGTTAAAACTGTCCTGTATTTATTTGAAAGGCTAATGGCATATTTAAAAAGGAAATCAAAATATAAGATTCATTGTTGAGCCTGGAAATTCCTCACCAACAATAAAAATGGAGTGTCTATAAAAAATGTATTGTTCTCAACCTTAAGGCGAGAAACGAATGTGATTCTTCAAATTTGCTTTTCCTTTAAAAGTGTGGAAGGACTGGGCTTAGGTACTATGTGACTCCAGAAGCAATTTATTGATTTAAAATAATAGTAATGTGCACTTTAGGATCTTACCTCCGTAGACCTTGAACATGAAATATTCCAAACAAAATATCAAGAAGAGAAACACAGCTCAGAGCAATCTGAATGTGAATAGGTTCCCGGATTCATTTTGGCGGCACATATTCTAAATATCTCTCACAAAGCTTTGCTCCAGGAAAAGAACTCAGGCTTCCCACCCGCTATGTTTCAAAGAATAAACCCAAATTAAGGACTTCCTCGAGTGAGGAAGTGTTGTTAGTCTCAGGTACCCGGCAGAGGAAACAGGGACAATGTTTAGAATGATTTTCTCTTTTGTTCAGTCAACTGCTATTGTCAAGGCTGCAATATCTACTTTACAGAGAAAAAAGAGGGACCTGCAGAATTATTTGTTTTGTATTAGGAAGCACATTGATAAGCTTCATTAGGATCCAAATTTTCAATAGTCAGTTCTAACTGTCAAAGGCATTCCTTCTGCATTAAATAAAAGCGAGATGAGGGAGAAGTCTGCTGACAAGGTACTGGGATTTCAACACGCAAATACTATCAGAGCCGTATGGGTTCCTCGGCAGAATCACATTACATACCTATTGCAAAGCTCGGGCTCTTTGGGGAATGTTCATTTTCGCTCTGGTACCGTCCTGAGTCCCACCTCCTGTAACAGCCCTGGGTGTCAGGTAGAGTTGGGCTAGGCAGGATTGAGCTATCACCCCCCCTGCTGTGTGTTAATTTATTGCTTCAGACATTTTCATATCTGATTCATTTGCACCCACTCCGCTGTGGTCGCACAAAGTTCTCAGTCTCTGCCAGTCCAAGTGGCACTGGGGTGCGAATCGCTGGCACCGTGAAATGGCTTTCTTCACAGCGCACGCCCAGGTACGTCCTCGGAGAGCGCAGCTGTGCTCGCCCTGCAGAACGGGGAATAGGATGCGGCGCTCGCGGCCAGCCAATATGCTTAGGTGTGACACAAAAGCCAAAATCTTGGCTTTTTAGTAAACAAGAAAGGAAATTGTGATGCTGCTAGATCCCAGTGAGAGGCTCTTTAGGAAATGGTGTTATTTCCTCAAGAAAAGACAGGGTCACAGCTGCTTGGAATTTACATCAAAAATACCTTCTCCCTAGTTTTGTTTGGCGATTATGTAGAACCTGCAGGAAAGGTGTTTGCTTCTGTTTGTCAGTTGAGTGCACCGTGTCCCCCCCTCCAGTTCTGCCCCAGGCTCAGCGGCCTGGGCTGCTGGAGTCCAGCACACTTAGATGCCAGAGGAGGCCAGAGAAAGGACTGGGGGTGGGGGGATGGGGCTGGCTTCTGTGTTCCTTTCCTCTGAAAAATTCTCTATGCTGTTTGAAAAAAAAAAAAAGGGACTTAATTCAGATAGTTAAATGGGACAAGCAAGGAAACTGTGTTTGCCAACGCCAGAGGCACTGGACCTGAGCACTAGCTGGACCGTCCAGGGAGGGCCAGCTGGACCTGCCAGCCTGCGTCTGCACACACCTTCCCAGGGAGGAAAGCAGGTTTCTGACAAAGGCACCAGGCAGGGCTCCTGGCTGGGTGGCTCTGCCCCCACCCTGCAGGGGAGGGCTCCCCTGGGGACCTACAGCTGCCCCCACAGGGTGGGGCTCCAGATCCAGTTCAGGTTTGTAGCGAAGGCTCCCATTTACAAAGCTGGCAGGCAAATTTTGGAGCAAATTCCAACTCTTTTGCCCTCAGTGAACAAACACAAGCCCTTGTCATTCCAGGTACGCGAAGCTCCACCAGCATGCGTCTTCCCGGCCTTCCTCTTGGGCAACTGGTTTCAAAAACCAGGCCAGGACTTTTATTAGCGCACACTCCTCGCCTGCCATTCAGGAGATAATTGCCGGGTCACACGGTGCCAGGGAGCCGATCAAGCACTACCTGACACCGATGGGGACCGGAACGGGCCTCAGAGCTCCAGTTTTGTTTTGTTAGAAAGGAAATGTTGCTGTGAGTGTGCTGAAGCACTTGTTGGTGCCCGAACCATGAGGGCAGAAGTGCCCGTGCGCACATGGCAGTTGTGGAGCTGGGGTCACAGCACATAAGCTTAGCGCAAAGCCAGCTCTTCAGAAGCAGGTATTTAAGACTCAGACACACATAGTAGGGGCCCCTCCCTCTACAGATGGGCAGAGTGAAGACCTGCAGGGACGTGGACCCAGGCCCGTGTATACAGAAGTCCTCTCTTCAACTTTATTGATTCTGCCAGGATGGCAGGCTAAAGTGATTTTAACACTTACTGACTGGATTTATGATTTCTGTGTCATCCACCCTGTTTCTGACATCAGGAAATGTTCAACATGAGGGACTCATTCAATGACTTTCTTTAACTACACTATAAAACATTTCAGTCTCCTCTCTTTCTGAAATCCATAAACGGCTAATTTCATCTCCTAGTCATACAGTTGGAATCTGCGAGTTTCATCTGCTAATTATTTGGCACCATTTTGCTGTTTTAAATCATGATGATACATTGTGTGTCACAGCCGCTGCCTTCATCCTGGAGATGATCCGAGGCCTGCGCTCTGGGCTGGTCTCAGCCCTGGCTGTGGGGGATGCCACTTGGACCAGGCTGCATTCAGTGAGTGCTGGGTGTCTGGATCCTACGGGATCCAGCAAATTCACCCCTGGGGTCCTTGGACCATTAGTATTTGGGAATGAATTGTAAGGAATTTCTGAAAAAGCAAAACAAAACAGAAATCTGAGCAGTTTATAATTAAAGTCTTTATGAAATATTTAAAACTGAGTATTTTTTCCCCCTGCTGAAGACACCATCTCCCAATCATCAGCATCTCTCTTTCATTTTCCAGCTGGAAGAAGGGAAGTAAAAATAGCCCCCGAGCCCTCACCTTTGGAAATGCGATGACCGGTGGATGTTAGCTTTCGTGAGAAAGATGGCCGAGCTTCTTTGCTGGCTTTCATGAAGGCGGGTGGAAGGGAGGACTTGAGAGGGAGGAGGAGCGGATATTTGTGTGTATGGAAATCCATCTTCTCCTCCTTCCCCTCACTCGCGGCTAATTAACAGCATGCCTGTTAGCTGGCTGTATTTTATATGCAACTTAGAGGCTTGCTGTGGTGTTCTGGACGGTGGCTGCTGACTGAGCCCAGGGTCTGTGTGTCTGGCTACCAGGAGCCGGCGCGGCACAGCGGGCCAGCCGGTTGTACCTCTCGCATCGATGGCACTGGCCGTCGATGCTCCATGCCATACATCATTCCCAACTCGCGGAGCTGCTTCCTGAAGTCAGAATAGCCCTCTCCTTCTCTCCCATTACCACAAATCATTTTGTAATCCAACTCCCCGAGTTGAGCTAGGACCAGGCGAGCGATAGAAGTCACCGTGGCAGTGGAGTTAGTGGGTTGCCCCATCCTGGATTCAGAGAGATGGTCCAGTTCCCTATCTGGCTGAGACATGGAGACCACAGGCTACAAGGCTGTGATGTCTTTTTAATTGTTCATTTACAAACAATTGGGGAGGGAGGACGAGAGTGAGTGGCCGAGTAGGGCCTTGTCTCCTCACCCTCCAGGGCTCTGCCAGGGGCCGAGCTCCCAATGTGGAGTCTCCTGGCCGACAGCAAAGGTCCTGCGGCAGAGAAGTGAGCTGGGGCCAGGACCAGCTCAAGGAAGCTCCCGCGGAGCCCTCTGCTCTCTGGGTCACCACTGTATTGCTGAGTCGGCCACTTGTCCCTGCTACAGTGCTGGGCTTGAGGAGTGAGACCAGGACTGCAGGCAGAGGTTTGCCACAGGACTTGTTGGAGGCCACCATGTCCCCTGTCTCGGGGACCGTCAGTGTGCTGTGTGCATGAGTGGCCAAGCGTCGACCTGCGCTGTGCGGGGGAGGGCTATTTATTTCTGTTTCTCTATTTATTTTTAATTTTTTGAACATGATTTTAAGCTTTCTTGGAAGAAAGGCAGAGAATGTAAACCTTTCATTTTACCCCCATCAAATGATGTTATCCACACACACATCGGTTCACCTCTAAAGCCTTCGTCACCCACACAGGGTTCAAGGAACTTCTAAGTGTAATGTGCGGGACCCACACAAGCAAACCCAGGACCACGAGCATCATAAAGGACCAGCTTTGGTGCAAGAGAAGGAAAAGGGGAAAGAGAAAGAAACAAATAAAGCAGGAGGAAAGTGGATTTGTAGTCAATGTTTGGACTGGCTTTACCTCCTGCTGGCTCGCTAGCGGGCTGAAGGCCAGCAGGCCCCAGTTCCCACAGCCCGTCCTGGTCCAGGGGCTCTGGGCTGGTCCCTCCTTCCCCTGGAGCATCAGCGCAGGATGGTGAAGGGCGTGGGATGTAAGCTGCTCGCCCACGCTGAGCCTGTGCTTCTGAACCTCGCTCCTGCTTCAGAACCTCCGAGCAGCCTTCCTTTGGCAAGATGACAAATAAGATAAGTGGCTGTCTCCGTAATCTATTTTGTTAGTCACGGCAGGAGCCCCTCGCTCCCTGCTTCTGTGAAGCATGCCACCAGAGGTGAGGGACACAAGTCGGGGGATAATTGGATCCTGAATATGGCTCCGTGCTTGGCACAGCAAACCCACCTCACCACTGCTGCAGGATTCAGGTGGCAGGGCGGAGGCTGCGTGCCCTTCCCAGTCAGGAGACACCGAGGAAAACCAGCCACGTTTTCCAGATAAAGCCAGGATGCGGGGCCACTGGGCTGAGAGAGAGCCGTGTCCTCCTGTGACTCGTCGGCTGCACGTTGTGTGACATGGGCCCTCTGGAGGGCACCAGGCTCACACAGCCAGGGCCTGCCTTCCATGGCCCCTGGCCCAGGGCTCACCTCCCACCGCCCCTCAGACTCAATAGTGGGAACTCTGGTGAGGACAGAGCCCTGAAGTGTTGGGCACTCACACTGGGACCCCTCTCAGCGCTTGCCCTGATGGCTGAAGGAGGAAGCAAGAAACCATGAGTGTTTTGCTTTCACTTTGGAGCCAGGATTTTTTGGTTCAAAGGAAAGTCACTGGGGAGGTTGAACAACACCCTCAGTATGTCCCTCTCTTCATTCCTAAACCTGTGCATGAGGCCCTTGGGTGGAGGAGGGAACTTTGTTGGTGTGAAGAAGTGAGATCTCAGGGTGGGAGACCACCCCTGCACTTTCCTTGAGCTCCTGGTGAGTCATGGGGGTCCTTGGGAGAGGGGCCGGGGGCTCTGTGCTAGCTGAAGCAGAGGGGGGCAAGGTGGCCTTGGATTCAGTGGTGAGGGGACAGTTGGGGAAGTTGGTGGCCAAGAAGTACATTCTTCACAGAGCCCTCGAAGGGACACAGCCTGCAGATGCCCTGACAGAAGACTTGACCTTGGAGCCATAGGAAGAGGACTGTGCAGACGCACCTGACCCAGCCTGTGGCTCTCGACGGCGGACACCACGGCCCTGGCAGGGGACATGGAATGGTTGACTGGCCAGCTCCTTTCTTAATGGTCCCTGTGATTCCCGACCCTTCTCTGACTCTCATCATGGCCGTGTGGGGCGCTGGGGAGAAGGAGAACTAATCTGACCTCTGCAGAAGGCCTGAGTCCATCCAAGCCATTTCTGAAGCTCGGAAGAATAGGTATTTAAGTCTTGATGTTTAAAAATGTGTGCTTTCTACTCACTGACGGGCTGCCTGTGTACTATTTCTGCCTGGGCTAGAACCCAGCAAGGTCTCCTGAGGACCAATCAACCACGTGAGAGTGTCCAGCGAATGGTATTTGGATAAATTCTGGGTAAGCAGCTGAGTGCTCAGATGCCCTTCCAACCCAAACTCGGGAGCCGTGTGAAATTTACACACCATTCCTTAGTGGTCTGCGGCAACGGGCGAGAGTTGTGAAATGGGAAACTGGAGCTCTCCAAGAGCAAGCCCGGTCATGACCCCAGGGCAGGAGAAATTGCTCAACACCCATCCTCATATATCCCACTCCTCAGAGGCAGCGCCCTGCAAAGAGAGGGCACTGAGCCCGGAGGGCGCCGGAGCGGCGTGGCCGCGCTGCAGAGGGTACTGTTCTCTCAGGGCACACGCCAGCAAGCTGCCCACAGTAAACTGTACTGAAGTGGCCCTCACGCACCAACATCCCCCAAATACACACGCTGGAGAGCCAGTAAATCTCCCTTTAAGTTATAAGCCCTTCCCTACCTCTAACAATCCAGTTTCTCATTTCTTCCTTATCATTTGTTAAATTCATCTTTGCACGAGAATTTTTAACCAAAATGGTATGGCAAAGTCACTCAAATCGTACAAGGTGCACACATTTCTGGGAGCATCATCTTCTCACACCCCCTTTTTGGCACGGGCCTCTCCATTCTGTTGAACAGGTGAAGGCAGCCCCGGAACACTACGGAGTGTTGGAAACAAACATCATTTTGTAAACCACCCTTACGATTTGGTCTTATTACTAATGTAGTTTTTAATGGACAGAGTTTATTTGACAAGCTGGTTAGATTTAACAGAAAACAAAACACTAAGTAAAGGTAAAATTTACTGATGGGATCCAATTTATGAACTTCACGCACGCGCGCACACACACACACACATGCACACACACTCCTTTGGAACCCAAACAAGGCTGCATGGCATCAATTTACAAACACAGCTTTGATTCTGCTGAAATTGTAGTAAACATTTCAGGGAAAAATAAAAATGTGCTCAAAGTTAAAACCTAATTCTATAGTCATAGCTTCATCTGGCACCATTGCTTGTATTGGAAATGGCTCCTGGACGGTCAGGTCACCTGGTGCTACTGAGATTTGTATTTGAAAGGATAGGGACGAGAAGCAAACTAGTCTTATTTCTGACCCATCCATGGAAAACTTTCTGTCAATGTAGCATAACTTAAAAACCTGAGCTAATTGACACTGAGTTATCCAGCTAGAATGCTCTGGGTTTTCAGTAGGGTGTCAGCAGAGTCATATAAGAAGAAATGGCCTCAGTTGGAACTTACCAAACACTGGTGCTTTGTCCCCTGTGTAAATCAACAGTGAAAACACCTGCTGAATTAGGGGCCATGTGATGGCCTGAGCACATCCTTTCCACACTCGGAGAGAGCCCAGATGCCATGAAATCACACAAAATATTTAAAAAGCAAACCAGGAAAACACTGGGAGAAGAAACAAGAACAGCGGGCCAGAAATTGGGTGCGATCTCGGAGAGACAGAAAGAGTGGAGGAATGAAAGAGGAGGCCTGAGCCACAAGTGCAGGAGGAGAGCCTCCGGACAGAGCAAGTGGCACGTGAGGGTCTGGGGGCTTCCCAGACACTGTTGCAGAGAAACAGTTAAAGAGCAGCACCTGCCAGAGCTGGGCTGACCCAAGCCCACTCCCCACCCGGGGCAGAGCCTGGCAGAGCACGGTGTTGCCCCAGACGGAGTGGAGGCAGGGGACTGGAGTGGGACAGTGGCACCCTCACAGGAGAGCCCTACCCCAAATGCACAGGAGAGAGAGAGAGAGCAGAGAGAGTCATCCACACAGAAACGGGGAGGGTTTGTCAGGACAGGGAAACACCAGGGCCTTCTGACTGAGGCGGACAATGGGTCAGGTGAGTGGAAAGATGGACACCCCACCTCATTACTGTGGAATTTCTGAGCCCTGAGGGCCAAGAGAATCGATGAACAGCTTTGAGAGACAAGAAAATAGTCAAGAATTGTTTTGCCTTGAACCTACTCAGCAGCCCCCCTAAGATGTAGAAAACACTGGAATAATATTCCCAGAGTTCTGAGGAAGAAGGATTTTAGCCCTAGAGTTATATACCCAGCCAAAATGGCATCCAATGTAACAGCAAAATAAAGGCATTTAGCTCATTTAACTGTAGAGGGTCCACCAAGTTTGCTGTCTCTAGACAAGCTCTGGAGAAATGACCAGAGAAAGAAGAATCCAGAAAAGAAGCCTGAATAAGCCCATGGATTCTGTTGATCCCGCCTCTGACCAGGCCAGTCCTCTCTGCAGCCTGGTCAGCCTTCGGGTTTCCTCCTCTGTAAAGCGAGGTGATGTCCTTATTCAAAAGGCCATTATAAGGATTTAAGAAGATGACCGTGAAGGTGCCGCGGGGCGTGCTACACAACAGGTGAACACGTGTTTACACAACAGGTAGGCAGGCCATGGTCCCCAACCCCAGAGCCCAGATCTTCCAAGTGGTCATTTTCAAGGAAACTAGAATTCTATTAAATGATTTTATGCTTTCTAATTCTTAATTTTTCCACAAATATGGTAAGTTGGTAAGATTCCTTTCACCATATTCTGTGTTTTCTTTGATATAAACATTTTTGCCTGAAATGTTTTTGGGCAGCAATGATACTAAACCCATGTCAAAGACTAACGAGTTTAGCAACCATAGGTCTGTATTTACCTGATGATGTCTAAACTTTGCAAAGATTTTCACATCTGAATATTTTTTAGTAGGGTTCATCAAGAAGTGGAAAATAGCTGCTCAGCCACACTGTGTTTTATTATAGAAAATGTTCAGTTCTTTTCTGCACGACTCATTTGAAGATGATTAATGATGGAATATATCCAAAGGAAGTCAAATTTTTGATAAGTGTTGCCATTCTAAATAAGTGATGGACATTTTACGTGCATCTGAGTAAACTGGAAAGAATGAAGTCAAGAACAGGGCAATTGAAATAATAATAGTTTTCTGTCATGGTGGTGGTGATGATGGTGATGTTGATGTCGATGCTCGTGAGCTCCTGAGAAATTGTCAACCCTATGTTAAAAGAAACAAAAATTGTTTAGCCTCCATGGAAAACAACATGATTTCTCAAAACCTCAAACACAGAATTACCGTATGATCTAACAATTGCACTTGTGAGCACGTAATCAACAATTGAATGCAGGGTCTCAAACAGGTCTTTGTACACCCACCTTCATAGCAGCAGTTTCCATGACCACCAGAAGGTGGAAGCAACTCAAGTGTCCATCGAAGGATGAGTGAATAAACAGAAGGTGCTACAGACCCACAGTGGGTATTACCCAGCCTGACAAGGGAAGGACATTCTACCTATTGCAGTAGAATGAATCTCAAGTCAGTGTGGTAAGCCAGTCACAGAAGGACACATGCCACATGATATTGCTCACATGAGGGCCAGAGTAGTCACATGCAGACTCAAAAAGTAGGATGGTGGTTTCCAGAGCCTGGGAGGAGGAGACAATGAGGAGGTCTGCAGGACAGCTGCAGGTCTGCGAGATGAAGACCTGGATGGAGAGTGTGAAGGTCACCCAGCAACACGGATGCACTAATGACACTGACCTGCATGCACCCTTAAGAATGATTAAAATGGTGAACTTTAGGCTATATGGATGTAACCAAATTAAACATACAAAAGGAAAAACAAATTGAGATAGTTCACTGTGACTTCAGGTACAAATCTAAATAGGGCTACTTATTATTTAACACTTACTAATGAGAAAAAGTAAATAGGAGAGATCTGATTGACAATATAACACCTGTAAAATTGTATTTGCCACTCATATCTCTGAAAACTATCTCTTCATGCCTTTTGCCAAGCTATAAAATGTTCAATTTTCAAAGCTGTAGCATATTGATTTATGAATCTGCTATAATTTGTTGATTTTTTAAAAAGCTGTAGCACCCATGGAATGAATATGTCCCAATGTATTTATGCACGCTCCTTTGGTGGGCTTTTGGTTTGCACAAACATTGCTACTGTGGACTTTTGTGTATATTCTCCTTTGATGCCCATGTGCAATTATTTCTGTTGGGAATCTGCCAGAATGAAATGATTGGGTCACAGTGTGTGCATGTATTTATTTGGCAGACAGTGCTGAATAGTTTTTCAAAGTGATACATCAGTTGACTCTCCTTTTCACAAAGCGTGAGCATTCCAGTTTCTCTGAGTCCTCATTCACAGTTGGCATTGTCATTTCTTCTAACTTGAGCCCTTTTGCAGTGTGTGTGGGTTACTTATGGGGCTTCAATTGAACTTATGCTTACCAATGAGAATGAAAAATGTTCTGTATTTACTATTTGGGCTATTCTTTTGTAAGATGCCCATTCAAGTTTCTTGCTTAGTTTTCTGTTTTTGTCTTATCGACTCAGAGAAATTCTTCATACAGTGTAGATATGGAACCTTTGTTGATTTTCAGGCCTTGGTCAGGTCTCCACGGCTTGCTTCTCTGCTCCATCAATGCGGTTTTGATGTACAAAATCCATAACTGCAATGGCTCCCTATGTGTCCATGCGTCAGCCTGGGCAAAGAGATTTTTCTCATCCTGATTCTTTTTCTCTGCATAACAAGTCTTTGCACAAGCCAAACTCATGGAGATATTCTGCCATGCTACTTTCCAGAAGATTTTTAGCTTTGCCCTTTATGTTTAAGTCTGCAATATATCTAGCAGTTGTATACCTGGGAGTTTATTATACACATTTCTCTGTGTTTAGAAAGATCCATGATAAAAATAATAAACATGTAACATTTGCTTTAGCTTTGCACAATCTCCTATCAAATGTTTCTAAAAAAGTGAATATGTGTCGAACTTTGCCAAATTTGTATGTATCAATTGATATACTCACATGATTTCAATATTGCAATGTAATAGTATGATGAACAATATCAACTGATTTTAAAAATTATATTAACTCTGTCTTTTTTGACCCATCTAAGTTGTGGCAAAATGTCTCAGTCTGTGCTTTTGGTGTACTGTTTTGAAGAGGATTGGCCTATGGCTTCTCTTGGGATCCTGGTCTAGAGAGCAGAGCCTGGGGACTGTTGAGTGAGCTGAAACGTGTTATCTTGTCCCTGTTCTGTGGGAGAGTTCCTCTGAGAATAAATTGATATCTTCCTTGGTGAGACTTGCAGAAAAACCATCTGGGCCTATTGTTTATTTATTTATTTAATGGTATAATTTGTGTTTTTTTGACACAATACCTTTATTTTATTTATTCATTTTTAATGAGGTGCTGAGGACTGAACCGAGCACCTCACATGTTCGAGGCAAGCACTCAGCTACTGAGCCAGAATCCCAGCCCAATTGTTTATTTTTTAAAAAATAATTTTTTAAAGACTATTTTAAAACATTTTAATCTTTAGAGGGCAAAATACTTTCAACCTTTCTATTTATTCTTGAGTCAATTTTGGTTAGGGATTTTTTTTTCTAGAAATATTCTTATTTTATCTTTTTAGGTTTTTAAATTTGGTAACATAAAATGGTTACAGTACCTCAATAATAACTTCTAAACAGTTTTGGAAGGTACACTTGGGTTGCGTTTTATTTCTAAGCTCACTTGTGCCTTTTGCATTTAGCATATATGGCTAGAGCCCTGTCAGCTACTGCATTTCCAAGACCCTGGCTCTGAGGTCTGAACTTGCCTTCTGTTCGTCCTCTGGCCCACGTCTGCTGCACACGCCCAGTGCTTCCCCTCTCCTCATGGAAGACGCAGGCCTGTGCCTTTCTTCCTTCTGTCTGCTTTTTGTCCATCACACGTGTCTTTAGATGTTAATGATTTCTACAAAAATCTGAAACATTTCTGTTACGTAGGCATTTTTCCCCCAAGTGCTTAATGATGGAGCTGGCGGTTTGGGGTGTGGGGTCTTTTGTGTTTCTGGCCCCTTCCTACCTACAAGGGAAGTGCTGTTCCTGGTTG
This sequence comes from Urocitellus parryii, assembly GCF_045843805.1. Classification (NCBI taxonomy): domain Eukaryota; kingdom Metazoa; phylum Chordata; class Mammalia; order Rodentia; family Sciuridae; genus Urocitellus; species Urocitellus parryii. The sequence goes on along the minus strand of NC_135535.1, from coordinate 208,106,118 downwards.
TTGGCTTGTGACTTCAGTGTGCTGTGACAGGCATTCGTATGACTCATTTGCCATCTGTGTGACACTAAGCCTTAAGGCTGTCTCCACTCAGTGACTCGTTTCCTTGTTTGTAGGGAAAAACCTCGACCTGAACTCAAGCATGGTAGGCGTGACTCGTTGATCATCCTGGGCCTAAATGAGCATATTTTCTCCATAGGAGATGTTCCCTTCATGTTGCCTGGGCTGGGACCTTGGAGCCACCAGGATATGGAACACTTTGAGCCTGGTCCTCAGTCCAAACCTGTGGCACCAGTTCCAGTGCCTCCATGTGCTAGGGGTTGAGCCGTGGGGCTGGTACTGACATGTGGGGGTCAGCCCTACACACAAGCCCATTGCCCGTTTGCCACGTCCCCTCTTCTCACCACTCTGTGGCTCATGTTTTGGGTGGTCTGGCTACTTTCTGTGGCTCCACAATGTGTTTGCAATTAGACTTGATGATGGATCTTGTTGTTTTGGATGTGTGGGGTCTTCTTTCTAATCCCCCCATCCTGCGTACAAGAGACATGCTGGCTGTTCCTGTGGGTGCTTACCTGTGCTCTAAACCAACATGGCTTGACCTTCAATGCATGCAGTGTGTCTTTGAACTGAAGTTCTGTCTCTAGATATTTGCTCAAGAACTAAGCAGCAGCAGAGTCAATCAATGCCCAGACTCATGGCAGTCCAACACGCTTTCCCACTCTTGAGGCAGAGACTTGTTCCATCCGTCCCTCTGTTCTGTTTTCCAGGGCGCTCTGCAGAGGTTTTGTCAAGTGCTCAATAAATATTTGCTGTGGGGAGGAGTCCAAATACTCCACATTGTCTCCTGATCAGAATCTTTGATACATTCACTTCTGTTTGCTAAAGAAAAGCAGAAATTAAAAATTTGTAAATTATGCAGACTGGGGATTTTAATATGCTAGAAGGGAAATCTGAGTTTGTAACATTAAAGGAAGAAATGGTTTATTAAACTCTATGGGTCTTTTTTCCATTTTGCAAAATTTGGAAGGCATTCAGTTCTGTGATAGGACACATTAATAGATTCAAAGCAGGCATGGCAGATAGACTCTAAGGGGACTGTATGACCCCCGTCCTGGGTTTGCCTGTCTGAGGATGCCCTCCTCAGAGTGGGGTAGGATCAATGACCTGGTCCACCCTGTGGGTATTATCTGCAAGGGAATACGTGACACAAGACTGAGACATTTGCCTTGCTGGGAGACTGTTTCTCCTGTTGGCGTTGAAGACTAAATTGTTGGATTGGGAGGGTCTTGGGCAGATGGTATGCAGTGGGGAGAAGGGCAGTCCCTGACTCATAGCCAGCAGGTGACTGAGCCCCACAATCCTTCAGCCACCAGGAAACCCAGGCTTCACCCTTCCCCAGTTGAGCTGCAGATGAGAACTCAGCCCTGCAGAGGACTCCGCGAGGTTCCACACATGGAAATGGCGAGATAATAATTGTGTGTTGCACCAAATCACCACGTCTATGGTCACGCTCTTCCACGGCCACAGCTAACTGCTGACAGAGGAGGGAAGTCTTTAAAATCTCTTCTTTCAGATAATCCACCATGTGTTTCACTTACTAGAGGGAAAGGATCAGTCCTTTATCTTTTGGCTATGGATTCCAATTAGAGGGGTGGAAAAAATGGAGAGGGACACAGGGAAAGTGAGCCACAGGCTGTGGAGGAGCACAGGACAGTAGGCAGAGTTGTGCTGTCTCTGCCAGGAGCACCTCAGGCTGTGCCTAGCAGCCGGTGGGACCCATGGGCTTCACTGGGGAGAGCTCCGGGAGAGGCCGTGATCCCCACCTGCTTCCGCACGCTGAAACCATGCATCCCGAGCTCCCCTCTCCTAGACGGAGTAAAACATCTGTCTAAATACTAGAGAGATAAGATCTTCAAAATAAAGATATTCGAAGATATCACACACAGAACATCTTTCCACCTGCTTGCTTAATATAATGTAGTCATTATGGCAATAAATGTTTCTAATAAAGTATGAAAATGGATTGTTTGCTTTGCTGCTTGTACGGACTCTCATTTCTCCTTTTATGATATCGAAGCTGACATTTGCTTACCCTTTATCAGTGGAATATTTAATCAAGTCCAATCTATAAGAGGCAAGAGGAATTCTTACTTTATTTAAAATCTGTCCCCCATGTAAAAGGACTGGGAAATAGGACAAAGCCCACAGAACAAGTGCGGCTGTTAGAGTTACAAGCAAAAGGCGGGGGTGGGGGGGACTTCGAAGGAAAGGGTGCCACTGCTATTGGCTGGCAACTGTCCTGGGGGCTGCCAACTCTCAGAGTTTTGAATTTTAAGTCAAGGCCTATGACACAGACTTGAGCATTTACAACAATCTTTGGGAGCCAAATCGTCTTCATTTCGGTAACTGAATTGTCTCAAAAGTCTGCGTTCCTTGGGTCTATAGGTGAAATTGCTTCATGCCATTCTCCTGCTGAGAAGCCTTGGATGGCTCCCCAGGGTCTATGGGATTAAGTTCAATCTCCTGAACAGAGCAGAGGAGGACATCCCTAATCCCCATTTAACCTCTTCTCTCCCTATATCCAGTGGCCCCAGCGGCCCCAGCCTCCGTGGCTGCGGGCTGAGTGGTTGCCTTTCCTGAATGCTCACCCTCTCCGAGCCCCCAGAGCTGGGCATGCGCTGTTCTCAGCTCCTCCTGTGCCCTTCCTCATGCCTCCCCCACCTGCAACTACCTCTCTTCCCAGGGCTGTTGGAGATTTCACATTTTCCCAGAAATGGTTCTTGAGATCAAGTCTCTGGGTGACTGCAGCACAGGCACCCGGACCTCCTCCCTGGATCCCGCAGCGTTTGCTCACCTTGTTTGGTTTTCCTGGGTTCAGGCCAAGCCCTGCTCCTCACTCACCAGGAGCTCGTAATACCATGTCTCTTTCTTGGTCGGTGCTTTGAAATCCTGTTGAGTGGAGGAAGAGCTACGGGGAGTCTTTCTAGGAGGTGATCTCATCCATTCAGTGACAGGTCTCCCCCCTCCCTCCTGTGGGAAGCAGAGCCTCTGGTGGTACTCGCTGTGCTTCAGCAACACGAGCCACAAGAAGGGAGCGTTGTGTGGCCTCAGCGCTGATGCCATGCTTGGTTGAAGGGGAAGCCAGCAGCTGTAAGTCCCACTGCTCGGGGTTTCACTCCTGCGTGGGGCTGGACTCAATTTCAGATGCACTAGTGGCGAGGCTTAGTTATGAGGAGGTCCAACCAGTGCAGAGTGACTTGTGTGCTTCTGCTGCACATGGCCGGACAGCCTCAATTCCAAATTGCCCCCTGCTTTTTGAACAATAAACATGGCCAGAGGCTCACCTGGCCAGAAGAGCACTTGGCACCAATTACCCTGTGACAGCTCTGCTGGGCTGGTGGTGGTCCTGAATTTTCCTGTATCGCCTTCCTTTTTCAGAGCCATCACTTGCCAAGGCTGATACAGAGCTGTAAAGCCCAGACACAGTGGGCAAGAAACAGTCCAAGTGAGAACAGGCTGTGCCCACAGAGCTGGGGATCTTCCTGGTATGTGGAAAATAATTACATGACCCTGATTCACCATGAAAATACGTCATTTTTTTTTTTTAAAGGTAAAATGTAAGGTGTTTTGAGAGCACGTGGTATAGATGCTACTAACCCAGCTGAGGAGTTAAAATTAAATGCCCCTGGAGCAGGCCTTCTAAGAGGTGGACGATGTCCATTGCTGATCATTCTTCCACTCATGGCTACAGCTGAGGCTGCCCACTGCTTGACCCCAGCCAAGGAGAAACTTGGGTTGCCTCTGAACCTCAGGGGACCCTTTTGTCAACCAGGAAAGGGTCCTCTACTGCCACCAAACCCTGTGGTCACCACACAAGGATGAGAGCAGATTCAGCGAAGCCTGACTTCTTCCTGTCAGGACTAAGGAAGGCCTACATAGTAGAGCGGCACTTGCTGAGGTCCACTCCTCAGACAGGAGGCCAGGTGCCCTCTCTGGATGGGAGGAAAGAGCGGGCGGTGGTTGTGTGAGTGTCCAAGGCCAGCTTAACCAAGTGCTGTTGCTGCTGGCTCACACAACAGACCGGCATTCACTCCATGCCCTGGTCTAGCCATCCGAGGTCCGGCCATCAGAGAAGCTATTTTCCCCAGAGGCCATGAAGGAGCATCTGTCCCAGCCCCGTCCTGGTTTCTGGGGGTTATCGGCAACCCTCAGGGTCCTTAGCTTGTGGAAGCATCACATTGACCTTGACTCATCTTTCCATGGACTCTCCCTGTGCTCAGCTCTGTCTCTGAGTTCCGATAGCAGTTCGGGGCCTACCTGCAGACCTCGTCTTCCCTTGATCATCTGTAAGGACCCAGGATCCACACAGGGTCAAATTCGTGGATGCTGGGTGTTTGTTAGACACATTTTGATTCATATTGTTCCCCTGTAGAGATTCTTTCTCTGTGGCCTAACTCGGTGACCAGGCACTATTTACTAAGTGGACCAGCAGGTTCCTGTAGTTCAGACCAGCCAGCCAGAGGGAAGCTTCTGCCATCTTCCCCCGCCACAGCAATCTCTCTGGGTCATCGCTGCTCTCAGATCCAGTTTCCCCAAACCCTCATCCAACCCTCACCTGCGACCAGGTCCCCAAATCGTCCCCAGTGGCTCAGCAAGGAGCCCCTCCTCCGGCTCCAGGGCCGCTTTCCTAGTTGTTCTGCTCGTCTCAGGCGGCGTCCATGCCCAGCCTTCCCAGGGGCCTCTCCTCCTGAAGACACATTGTGAGAGGGGACTGCTTTCCCCAGAGGCTCTTCCCAAGTCCTTCTGCACCAGGAGTTTCCACCGACCTCTGACCTCGCAACTGCCACAGGACGCCGGCTGCTTTGCTGGTGAGCTGGACCCTCCTTGAGGCCAGGGCTGACTCCAGCCATCTCCAGAGTGCTGCAAACCCTGGAGCTGTCACTGCCCAAAGGGGCCACAGTGGGGGAGATCCAGCGACCTGTGACCTGAAGCCCCAGAGGCAGCCCTTCACATCACATGGCCTCTACCAAGGCAGGCCCCAGCCAGGCCCCGGGGGTTCTGGAACTCCCTTCCTACCACTCAGCGCTTAGCAGAAGTGGGCTCTTCCTTCTTCCTCCTGTCACCAAGGAATTGAGCCCTAGGAAACTTAAACTGAGGTCGACTCATTCCAAGGTCTTTTCCCGTCCTTTCACCAGGGTGATCCTGTTAGGAAGTGAAAATTCCATGAACATTAGTGAGAAGGAGTGTCGAGGAGCCGATCTCACAGGGAGGTCAGCAGGGCTGACCAACTTCAAGATAACCGTCTGTCCCCAGCCTCAAAAATGCCAAGGAATTAGGCAATTGCCCCCAATTGTTTTTAAACAAACAAAGAGCAGCTACTAATAAATAAGTCCATTACATGCAAATCTCTCTTACCTGCACTCCTGTGCCGTTCTCAAAGTCTCCCCAGAGGCCAAGTGCTGGGCACTGCTTGTTTCTTCTCAGCACCGAGGCCTGGACTATAGAACACCCGCAGTGTCTGTGTGCTGGGTGCCAAGCTGGGGGTGATCTAATCCAGGAGCCGCTCAGGCCCTTGAGCCTGCAAACCTCCTATAGCCAGCAAAGCCCAAAGCAAAGCAGGGCTCAGTCTGGAGATCGTATGGAGTAAGCTGCTGCTGCAGACCTAAGACCTAGTGCCAGCTCTATCCTCGGGCCTCCACTCCACAAGGGCCAGAGCCAGAGAGTCTTCCCTTAAAGTTCTTCGGGACTACCCTTCCCACTGCAGGGACCCCCATGGCACTGCCCGAGACAAGTGACCTGCCTGCTTCCATTTCACATTCCTGGAGTTCCTGGCTTTGCGGGCTGTGTGGAGGGTGCCACATGTTAGAAAGGTCCTTGTCGCATAGGAACACCACAGACCCAATGCAAGTCCAGCCACTGTCCCATGGTGTCCCCAGGCAGCCCAGAAGTCTGTTCCCCCTCCCCTGACGAAGAGAACTCTGTGCCTCTTCACCAAGTCCTGCCTTGGAATCCACCAACCCATGTGTCAAACTGCTCTTCAAATGACATAAGTTCTGGGCTCTCTGTTGGCTCTGTCACCTACTTCAGAATCCAGGCCATGGCGTTAATTGTCCTCTGAAAATGCGCTGCCGGGAACGGGGCATCCCGCTCCAAGGTAGGTGGCCCTCCATCTGGAAACTTGGAGGCAGCAGAGAATCCCTTTTCTTCTTGCCACCGTATCACACGTCAGTCATTAATCCTTTCTGCTTCTTCACGCAAACATTTGTAAACCTACATCCCTCCCATCTTGTGCTTGTATAATTGATTTTTTAAAACCTAAATACAGAGCTTTCCATGCATGCTGCTGGATTTTATTTGGTTTCCTGTCACTCACCCTGGCTTGTTCTTTGAGAGCTCCACACCGTCACTGAGCACCATGGCGCAGCCCCGCATGCTGCTTAGCCTGTGAGTTTGATATCTCAAGTGTCTGGGAATGATCTGTAGGTCAGGTCGAGTGCAGAGCTGTAGCCAGCAGTGCATCAGGCCTGTCTCCTAGGTGGCCATTACCTCACTGATCAGCACCGCTCCACCAGTGACGAGTCCCTGTCACTACGCTGTGAGCCGAGCTCATGATGCGCCATCTGTTCATTCACATATACAACTGGGTCTTCTCAGGATCCTTAAAATACCACCATGAGGGGAGTGCAGCCTGCCCTGTAGTTCCAGTTTTATTAACGGCAGACGAAAGACCTTGGTCTTGGACCCAGAATCCCACCTCTTCAAGTTCGGGCAGACAGCTGACTTTGTTCTCTTGTTTGTAAAATGGGGACAGGAATGGCCTCATTTTGTCTCTGTCCTTGGTCATTTAAGCAGGGCCAACTTTCCCCCACCTGCGAGGACATGCCAAAGGAGGAACACATAGATACTCACTGCCTTAGACACAGCCCAGTGTTCAGGATATCCCACCTGAAGGAGATGTGCCCCTCGCTTCTCCGGAGCTGCTGGGCACTCTGCCTGGGTCTCCACTTCCCCTCCTCTGGCCAGCCCACTCGCAATAGCTCCTCTCCCCTCTGCTGTATGTTAGGCCTTACACTCTCAACCCCACAGAATTTGCTGCGTGGTGTTGAGCCAGTTCAAGGTCTTAGGATCGCTGAGTCTCTATGTGCAAGTCTGTGAAATGGAGAAGACAATTCCAATCTGGGACAATTCCAGGCTGGGGGACAGGGTAAGAATGTGGAGCCCAGGTTGCTGGCTCGACACCTGCTAACGCTCTCCCCTCCTCTCAGTCCTAAACGGGGTGAGACTCGCCTGGGCTACCACGGAGCAGTTGCAGAGCTGGTGCTTGTCATCCGCCCCAATCTCACCCTCCCCACAGCTCCTTCTATAACAAGTGAAGGTGACTGAAGTGACAGCATTGCTCCTCCTTCATGCAGCAAGCAAGGACAGCCAGTGCCATCCTGGCCGTCAGTGACTTACAGATCCGGATGGCGGCTCCTCTGCCCGCCCTAGTGGAGAATCTGCCAGGAAGGTGGAGCTGGGAAGTGGTACCCAGTTCAGCACTCCGTGGTTTCTTCCTTCCGGAGATGTGGCGCTTCACTGTGAGAGGCTCGGTTCTCTTCACCGTGCTTTCTCAGTGCACCGATGGTGGCCCGGGTCCCATGTGCAGGCTCTTTCAGGTGTCAATACTTGGGTGCAAGCGAAGAGTCTGGTGTGGCTCCTGTGACCTCGTTCCTCTTGGGGTACTGCTGACACCCACCAGTGTTGAGAGCCACAACCAAGTCAGGATGGCGCCTGGCATTTTGCCAGAAGGAGTGGTTGAGAAGTAACGCCAGCGAGCCATTAAGATGATGATGATTAAGTTAAGCTGGGTATAATTATTAAGATAACGACTGATTGCTGTTACTGGATGATGCTAAATTGAAACAAGCTGTGTCTTCAGCTGTGTATGTGGACCTCTGCTGTCCGGCAATAAGGCGGCTCTTGCTGCCTCGGGTGCCCGCTACTTTTGAGTTCCCGTTGGTTTCGCGGAGTTTCCGTGGAGTTTGTGTTGTGTTCCCGTGGGGTTCTGGCAATAAAGTAGTTCCTGTTTTGAACCTACAAGTGGCTGTGACCTCCCGGGTATTGTGTGCCCAGCCAGACTGCGGCACACCGGAGGTTGTGACACAAAGAGCGCTGCTAGGGCAGAGCCCCTGGGTCAGGAGGGCTCTGCTGGGCCTGGTGGTCTTGTCCTGGGCTCCAGAACCCTCACCACGGGGATGCTTTTCCCTTTGGGGATCCACTCTAGCTCACCACTCACCAGCTGGTCCCCTAGGCCCTGACAGGACAGAGCATCTGGGCTCTGTGAGGCTTGGAGTGCTGGGTCTGACCTTGATTTATAACAGAGCGCACAGGGGAGACTAATGTCTCTGCAGCCACCCAGGGCTCTCTCCATCCTCCGTAGGGTTCTCGGTGGCTTTGTTTCCACATCTCTCCTGCACAGTCATCGACAATGATATTGTAAGGAGCCCTGCTGGACTGTAGCAGGGAGGCTACGTACGCACTTCTCAGGCACCATCTTGTTTAAACCACGTGACATCCACGTGGCAGCATGATGTGGAGGGTGGAGAGAGGCTCTGTGCTGGTTGACCTGGGAGCCCTGGGGCTCTGGCTGCCTAGCTGAATGACCCTGGGAATAGTGGTTGCCATCTCTGTGCCTCTGTTCTCTCACCTGCACAGCAAGGATAATGCTGCAGTGGTAGAGCTGGGTGGCGTCTCTCCAAAGTCCCCTGGCCTGCACCTTTCTGGAGTCCCCTGCTCACCAGCTGGCATCTCCTACAGAGCCACGGTGTCACATTTCCTGGGGCAGCTACATCTGGTGAGTGAGTGAGTGAGGCTGCATATAGAGGCTTGGCATTTTGTTTCTGACAGGGGACAAGTCTGCCAATCACCGCTGTCCCAGGGCTCCCTGCAGAGTTGGTGAGGGCCTTGTATTCTCTGCCTGCTCCTGCCTCCTCTTCCCCGTTACCGGGGAATTCATGCCTTGTACCCTACTGTATGTCCCGGCATCGGCTCTGTAGAACCCGCCTACAGAGCCCTTTGGAGGGCTGTGGGAGCGGGTCCCAGGCCTTGGTGAAGAGCAGCCTTGTGTTACCCCCATTCTACAGATGCTGTGTGGACACGCGGTGCCCCACCCCTCACCTGAGCCTCAGCAGGGAGGGGCTGGTTCCTGGCTTTGGTGCTGTAGTCTCGAGTCAGATATAGACTGGACACAACCTGGCAGTCTGGTGGAAGGGCCCAGCTCTGCACTGGCCAGACCTGGCCTGGAAGCCTAGGAAGAAATCTCGGTGTCCCTGGATGAGGGTCCAGTACCCAGGAATGGGTTTCATGCTCACTTGTCACAGATCTTCACCTCCTGGTGGTGCCACAGGATCCAGTCCAGTAGGGGGTGGGTCCAGCTAGCCGCCACCAGCCTGGGGGTCAGTGGAGTGGACACAGCTGTGGAGACCAAGGGCACTGGGCTCAGATGCAGGGACCTGAGGTTTTCACCCAGGCTTCAGGTCTACAGCCCTCTTGGGGACTTGGCAGGGAACTGCTGTCCAAGGACAGGCTGTCCGAGGCCAGGCTTGGTGAGGGCTTGGGTGAGCTGGGAGGGACCTTGGGTGTAAGAGCCCTCAGGGCCTGTGAGCAGGAGGGTCCGCAGGCCTGGTTCCTGCCCCCCACGCTGGCTCTTCCTCTCCACTTGTGGACACTGCTGGGGCAGCTTGCACCCTGGGCAGCGCCCTGCCCACACACACCAAGAGCAGCTTCTGAGGAGGCTCAGTGGCCTTTCCTTGGGAAATGTTGATTTAAATATGAACCAAAGAAGAGAATTAGGAAGGGAACCTGCTGCCAGGAGGTCCACAGCCAAATAGAAGTGATCTGGGGATTCTGCAGCCTTTTGGACTTCCTGCTATTTCCCAATTCCAGTGCAAGCCTGCGGGAGGAGGCCTGGGGGCCTCCTCTCCCCTCCTCTTCCTCCTCTCAGGCCGGACTTAGTGGGCCTCTGCTGCAGCCTGTGGAGCTTCCCCACACCCTTTCTCTACCATTTCCTGCAGCCTCTCATGGCATTTCCACTTTGGGGGAACAAGTCCAATTCTGCCTCCCAAAGCATTAGGAAATGGTTCCAACCACCATTGCTTCAAAACACACCCTGGCACAGGACACGGCTCCATGTTTGTTTCCAAAAATACTCCAGAGGTGTAGAAGAGGTGGGGTCTGCTCTGCTCTGCCCCACCCCAGCTGGCGGGTGGAAGGCGGCTCAGCCCCAGGGCCGCAGGTCCACCACAACTTTTAAACACTGTCCTGGTGCCCAGGGAAGGTCTGGAAATCAGTCCCTGTAATTGTTCCCGTGATTTCCCTGATTGCTACCCAATTCATAAAGCACGAGTCCACAAGACAGGCCTGTTGGCGTCCCCGTTGCTCAGATCAGTATCGTAAATTGTGCAGCTTTGGGTTTGGCTCCCAGCACCTGGTAATAATTTATTACCCCTCTTTTATATCCTCTTAAACTTGGCATGGCCTTGCCTCCTCCCCCTTCCCAATGTAAATGAGACCACCATACCACACCAAGACTCAGAGGGGAGGCCACCCTGCGTGACACAAGTAGGTTCAGGAGCACACCAACATTTCGGCCAGGAAGGCAAGGGCCCTGAAGGAGCACCACGTGGTGTGGCAGGAACCCGGTGAAAGGGGACGATGCCTTCGGGGAAGGAGCATGTTGCCCCGTGGGTGGCAGGAAGCCCTGCTCCTCCTCCAGGGGCAGGTGTTGAGTGGTTGACAGCAGGAGCCTCCCTCCCCACATCCTTTCAAAGATGCACGGAGAGGCCCAGCCTTACAGGCACAGTTGAATAAAACAAGGAGCTATCTGAAATTCAGTTTAATGTGAAATATTAAAGAAACTCTGCTATTCCTTCTGCACATTAAAGACCCATGTTCAGCTTGCTGCTTGATTTTAGGTTGAGACATGTCACAGGAAGAGGCTAAGAATGTGTTTATCCATGGTGCCATGGGCAAGGGCCTCCTCCCCAGCCCGGCCTCTGTGGCACCGGGGTGGGTGCCACTGGGAGGCAGCATGTCTCTAAGGCCTCCCAAGCCTCTTGGGGTACTCTCAGCTCCTCCTCAAACCTGGGGGTGGGGTGGCTGAGGGGACAGTGCTGTCATTTTCTGACCCTGGACCAGAAGGTTCTAAGGCCTCTGCTAGCAGCCTGGGCTTGGAGAGCCCTGGAATCACACCCAGGCTGCAGGACAGGCCCCCACCAGGCCAGCAGGCCCATCGGCCAGGTTTCAGGAGGGTCGATTGCAGCATCTAGCGTGTGGCCACCACTTTGCCACAGTCTCCTCGTGGTACAGGTTGCATCCTGAAATCTGGAGTGGTGGCCTTTTGAGGACACCCACTTCAGTTCAGGTGCCCTTCTGTTCCCAGGCATGACCTCTGTGCTGTTGTATGAGTCTTCCCAGACTCAGCTGAGGAGAAGCCCTGGGGGCAGGCATCGGTCCCAGGCTGGCCTGAGGGCGGTGGGCTAGACAGGCATCTTCATGTGGGGTCTGCCAGAGAGCCAGCCCCTGTGTTCTCCCGGAGCTGCCTCTTCCCCTCTGCCATGCCCACCCTTCTCCACCCTCCTGGCAGCCCGGGCAGGCCTCCAGTCTCTGCTCTGGGTCCTGCCTCTTCAGGCCCCTGGTGGCTGTGCTTGTGTTCCACTCAGGAGCTGTCACTGGGGACCCTACTGTGCTCCAGCCTGATGGGAGGGCGTCAGGAGATGGAGCTGGGATGGAGAGTTGTGACTAGCACAGAGCAGGAGAAGCGAGAGGCCACTTGTGGACGTCCACTGTTGCCCGACCCCAGCTCAGGGCAGGGCCACCTGACAGAGCATGGTGACTTCTGGGAGAATCCAAGGGCAGGAGATGGGAAAGGTCTGACCAGGGCCACATTGCCAGGAAGAGATGAAGACAGGGTGTGTATTAAGACCCATCAGGGCATGAAGAAAGCAGAGGGAATGGTGCTGGTACCTGGAAGCCTTGCTGGGCGTAATGGCTGGACTTCATGCGTCCACTTGGCCAGACTGTGGTGCCCGTCATTTGGTCAACACTCACCTCCGTGTCCTTGTGGATAATCAGTTGATTTGAGCAAAGGAGATGATCCTCAATAATGGGTGGATCTCGTCCAATCCACTGAAAGTGTTAAGAGAGAAAACCTTTGCTTTCTCAGTGCAGAAGGGATGATGTCATGAGACTCAGTGGAACCTACCCAGGTCTCCAGCCAGCCAGTCTGCCCCGTGGACATGGGACACACCCGCTCCTATGGTGGCATGAGACAACTCCTTCAAATCTCTCTGTCATTGTACACACACACACACACACACACACACACACGCTCAGGCCCCTGATGTCGGATGACATAGTCTTTGTGTATACCCTACACATATCCTCACACAGCCCTTGAACCATCTCTGGGTCACTTACGAGGCCTGTCACACGCCTATGTCCATGCGCCCTCTGTGCTGCTGTGACGTTGGGGTGCGTCTGTATGTGCTCAGCACCAACACAATGGCTTTCCAAGCGTCTTTGACCCACGGTGGGTTGAGGCTGAGGAGGGGGAATCCACAGACACAGAGGCCGTGGACCTCTCACGGCGTATCCATATCCATGTCCCTCTCCACACCCCACGTCCACACCCATACCTATTCCGCACAGTGTCCAGTGGTTCTGTTGTTCTGGAGAGCCCTGGCTGAGACCCGGGAATGGACAGTAAGGGCCAGGTGGCCATGCCCCATTTTGTACTCAACATCCTGGTGGACATTTCTGCTGCATGTCCTTCTTTTCTGGATTCTGCTCCCCAAGTGTTTTGGCTCCTCTCAGCAGAGGAGGCCTCAGTTCACTTCTCACTGTCCAGGCGACTTCTGAAAACCAGGCTTCCCCCAGATGGACAGACCCAGATTCTCCACTTGAGCGCTGTCAGTCAGGCCCCAAACACTGGGGCCTCCTGCGAGAAAAGAGAGACTTCTCTACATGCAGTTATTCCTGCAGAACTCGGAATGCCTTTGAAAGCAGCCTCTCCTATGTGACCCTTGGATATTCTCCACAAGGATAAGATTAACCATGGGCATTCTATGAGAAGAATCCTTCACATGAGACCCTGGCATAATGACGGAACTTAAAGACTTCTTTTGAAGAACTCCACTTGCCTAACCAAATCTGTCATGTGGCCTTTCAATAAAAAGAAGAGAGTCCGTGGGCTCATGTGGAAGAAATTCAGAACTTTGAGGTTACCAGTGAAGTCCTGATCTTCAGAGAGATTCTCAGCTCTTTGCTCTGACAAGCATGGCGGAGGAATTTTGATTCCAGCCACAGCACAGTGAAGATGCACATGGCAACTGTGGTGTGTAATTACCATGGGCTTCCCAAGGGAGCCTCAGGAAGCCTTGAAAGTTCCAGAAGAATGCAGTCTGACTCCAGTGGGGTAGGGTTGGGCATTCGAATGTGAATCTCACAGTCTTGAGATGGCATCACAGTCGCCAGGCAGGCAGCGAGTGTGGGCAGGAGAGCGTGGGTGCGAGGGGTGGGGACGGCGGAGGCGATACCTTCCTCGTTGGCCCAAAGTGGCGGAACATCTGCTCGCTGCATAATTGACTTGTTGACTGGACCCGACAGCCTGGGGAGGCGGCCGGCCAGCTGTGCCTTCAGGAGTCGGGAGAATTTTACTGAAGTCAGTAGAGGTTATTGTCAGAGCCCAGTCAACTAGAAGCTCAGGGTATTTAAGAAGGGAAAAAAAGATAGCCTGGCTGCATGTAGCAGGCATGGAAATGGCAGGGGTGGTGAGGAGAGGAAGGGTCACCTGCAGGCTCACCTGCACTGTAGCATTTCCCCCGTGCAGGGAGCGCTCTTACCAGCTAGCTGAGGACATGGGCGACATTTCTCACCTCTTTGCTGCACAACCTCTATCATTCCTTCCGTCTTGTTCCCCACTTCAGCAGGCAAGCTTCCCGAGGCACGGGCCGTGGGTGAGCACATGCTGCCACTGCCCAGTGGCTCTCGGGGCCTGGGGAAGCTGGAGAGAGAAGAAAGGGCGTTAGACCACCAGGACCCACACCTCTGCCTGGAACCCAGTTTCCAGGCTGTGAGAAAGGACAGATGCTCAAGGCCAGGCAGAGAAGGGGGTTGGCCAAACTGAATCCCGTCTCCTCCACTTGCAGGTGAGGCCCCCTTCCTACCCATAGGCTGCTTCTATGCCCACATCAGTTCCCATCTTCATCTCTCCCCCATCCCCATCCCCACCCCCACTCATATCCATGCTATTTCCACATGGTCATCCCATCCACACGCAGATCCACGTGCCATCGCTTCCACTGCCACATCCGTGTTTCCACCACTTCCCGTCATGTCCATAATCATGTCCACAGCCATCTTCCCCTCTGTATCCCCCACACCTGCACTCGTGTCCACGGCCATTTCCTGTCCACAGCCAGGTGCTTTTCCACATCCATATAAATGCAGCCGCTGCTCCAAGTCCATTCCACGGTATGCGTGTGCACGCTCTGGGAAGCCTATGGTCAGGCTGACAAGCCACAGTGCCCCAACCACACGGCTTTCCTCATCAGCCCCCAGGAGAAGCTGGTGGTTCTACGCCATGGTTTTTCTGGGTCTGTAAGATTAAGACAGCCTTCATTTTGGCACCACAAGTAACCGAACTCCCTTCTATCCAATGGCCCGTTGGATACCATATTAGTGTCTGAAGTGGCAGTGGGAAGCTCAGTGCCCCTGGGCACTCCTGCCACGCAGGCTTTGGTTGGTTCCAGTCCTGGCATCTCAGGTACATGTCCTGCCTCACTAAAGTCACTGGATAGCTGGGGGGCCGAGGTTGTCTTTCTTTTCCCTCTGAAAGAACATTCCCACGGCTAACCTTGTGTCCCCCACAGGCTGCAAGTGTCGCCTGGCCTCCAAAGGTTGGTGTTTCTCCAGATCATCATGGCCAGTCTCTCGCTGGATGCTCAAGAGACCCAAACAACGCTTTTTTGTTGTTGTTGTTGTTGCTGGATCTGTGTGGAATCTGCTCAACTGCAGAAATTATTGTTTTCATCATCCAAACTAGAATTAGTAAAGGAGATGGTCATTTTCCTATTTGTTATCCTAGCCTTGAGGCATATTTCTATTTGGGGGGAAATTAATAATTTTTAACCAACTTAAATCATTTTGGGGGATCAGTGAGTATTCATTAATGTAAAAATAGCTTGACTTCTGTCCTTCTAAATGCATGAACATAAATATGATGAAAAAATAAATCCACAAGTGATTTGGCTGTGAGCTCTCCTAGGTCTAGGTCCAAGCTGTGCGTCCGGCAGGAACACCTCCCACACCTGCACTGGTTCAGCTGGTTCACACTGAGCATCCGCAGTACAAGGCTGTGTGCTGGTGGGTGGGGATCAGCTCTCTCTTTTGCTTGCAAACAACCACCTGTTCAGGATGATTTTTCATTGAGAGAAATGTAAAGACCAGCCACAGTATTCCTCTTGGAGGAATTATGCCAAGCACCCTAACAACCTGTGGTGGGGGAAAAGTTTGCATTTGTTCTACCCCAGTGAGGGGCTGGCCCTTGCCTCTGGTGAGTTCCACATCTGAGATTGTAGGTAGGTCACTCTGGGACACTGTGATGGTGCTATCTTCTTTCTCAAGTCATCTGCAGAGGACTGGGTCTGAGGTGCCAATGGAGAGCTGCCTGGCCTCTGGGGCCCTGGGAGTGGGGAGCAGGGGCTGGCTGCCTGCAAGGCCACAAGGGAACCCAAGAATCCCTTCCCCGAAAGTACAAAAGCGTCCTTCTTCACCAGAGACGGCTTTGTGTGCCTGGAGGTCAGTCATAACCAAGGAATTTCCCTTCGCTTTTATTTGTGGTCAGTTGTAGGAAGCGCCAAAAACTTTGACCAAGTTCTAGGATCCTTTTGCCTCTAAAATGCAGTGGCTTCTCCCTGGGAAAGCTGCGCCGGAGGAGTGGTTTAGTAAGAGACTCTCAATTAACCCCCCGGCTCCCGCCCTGATTTTTCTCCTTCACAGACTATAGTTTTCCCTGGATGTTCCCACAAATATGTAAAAAATGTTGGCAAAAAAGGGAAACACTCAAATATTTATCTTGTATTTAACAACATCAAGAGTTACTTGAATGTTTTTGTTATTTCAATGGTCGGGCTTGTGGTCTGTTATTCCATGTGAACGAGAGATAAAAATCTTACTGTGGCTTAGCTGGGAGGATGCTTTGAGAGCAAGGAAATTGACAGAAAAGCACACAGCAGATGACGATAGGAGGGCTCACATCCAGGAGTCCTGGCCCTGTCCCCTTCCTCCACCTCAAGTTCACATCCAAATGTTGGTAGTGGTGAATCCACCGGCACTTGGGGAGGCAGGTGACGCTGCCTGGGAGACCCACATCCCACCTTCCCCGTTGTCCCTGGTGGCTGCTGTGACAGGAGGGTGCCAAGTGACGTTGACAGAGCAGGGTTGTCATGTCATCTCAGGACTTGCTCTAGTCATTAGAGATGCACCTCTGTTTTGCACCCCGTAGCTCCACACCCTCCTCTCTCCATGACATGTTTGTTAGGCGTGAGGGCCCTGAGTGTCAGTGAAGTTTGGGTGATGGGATTGGTTCTCAGAGCAGTCAAGTGCATCCTGCCACCACAGAGAGGCTTGTCAGGGTGGTGATGGGCAACATGCTTCTTGGCAGGAAGGATGTTGTCCCTGGGCAGGGAGAAGGTGCCCAGACCCATGCCCTGGAGGACGCAGTTGGCTGGAGGCTCTGGGGTTCCCTCTCCGGGCCCAGGCTTCTCCCGCTGGCTTGCCTGAAGGCCCACAGCAGGGCTGTGTGGAGCAGAGCTGGAGCGTGTGTGTCCGGTATCATCTCCTGTGACCCTGGTGGAAGCCATGTCAGCACCACAGGGGTTTCCTTCCTTCCTCCCAAGCATGGGCTGCATGCCCCAGAGCTCTGGGAAGCAGCCTCCAGAATGGACAAAGGCACACCCCATGACCAGGGTTAAGAACTTCCCCAGGTTACCAGGAAAGATCAGAAGCAGGTAGAGAAAGCTTTGTCCGTGGGCTGTGATGGCTGCAGGCTGGACCTGGGTCAGGGGGATGGAACCACACCCAAACAGAAATGGGAGACCCGGCCGAGCTCAGAGCAGGCTCAGCCTGTGGCTTTGGTGTCCTTGACAGAATATATGCTGATGGGTCCAGGAGCATGGATCTGTGGCTGAGAACCCCTGAGCAGCTTACCTTCTGGGCCCCACCTGCTTCTGATGAGCCTGCTTCAATACAGTCAGATGCTGTTTGTGGACAGTGTGATTTGGGGGAAGAACCAACCTAGTCCACTTTTTTTTTGGACCAGGGATTGAACCCAGGGGCTCTTAGCCACTCAGTCCTTTTTATTTTTTATTTTGAGACAGGGTCTCACTAACTTGCTTAGGGTCTTGCTAAGTTGCTGAGGCTGGCTTTGAACTCACATTTCTCCTCCCTCAGCCTCCTGAGCCACTGGGATTATAAGCATGTGCCACTGGGTCCAACAGGAACCTATTCCATCTTAATCACAAACTGGGAGGCCCGTCTAGGTGTGGGTCAAAGGTTACAACATACAGGACCCTTTCCTTCCCAGTCCCTAACCTGACGTTGTGCTCGGCTTCTTGTGCCCAGCCGCCCGGCTCTACCACAAGGACAGGCACGTCTGAGGTTCCACTCCCTCTGGCAGCACCTCAGTGAACAGGTCCTCTTGGTGGCCCGCAAGACCATTTAGAAACGACAAGACATTTAGAAAGAGGTCTGTGTAGAGGAACGGACCCATGTGACTATGGAGACTGGAAAATCCACCCTTTGCAGGGTGAGTGGGGGCCCAGGCGAGAGCCAGTGCACAGATCAAATGGAGGACGGTCTTCTGGGGGTTCCCTCTTTCCTGAAATCCACCTCCTTCTCAATCCCTCATTCAAGAGCTCGCCTCCTGGCTGTTCCTCAAACACCTGGGCAGGCTCTGCATCGGGATCTTGGCAGGACCTTGGCTCTTCCTGCAGACCACCTCAAGGGAACTTCTCTGTCTCCACCAAGTCCTGGGTCCAAGGTCTCATTCTCAAGACTCCTACCCTGGCAGACCGCGTCCCGAGCAGCCTGCCCACAGCACCACCTTGCCAATCCGCCCCATGCCCTTCCCTGTGCGAGGTTCTACTTTATGTTGGCTCTCGGCTTCCCTCCCCCGCCAAGGGAAGCATCTGCATTCCGTTCACAGATGCACAGGCACCTTGAAGAGTGAGGCAGTGGGGGGAGCTCCGTGAATAAGTGCAGAGCTGAACTCTCCACCACTGCAGTGGTCCAAGGGCCGTTCTGTAAGCTGGATCAAAGCTGGCAACTGTGGGCACGAGTTTCCCATCGGGTGACCCTTGACGTCTGTGAGCAGCCCAAGTCCTGCAGGTGGTGGCCATCCACATGCACAGCCTCCCTGTGACCCACCAGAAGAAGGCTGGCGGCTGACCTTGGAGTGTGAACGTCTGAGTTCCACAGCTTCCTTTTCACGTGTAGGTGAAGCAGTGCTCAATTCAGGATATTGCTGTGATGCCCAGAATCTTCAGCTTGGCGGGAGAAGGGTTGGGGACCCAGCTCACCACCTTGAGTCCTGTCCTGTAGTGCCAGTCACCACACCATGCTGTGTGCTCCTGTTTTGTTTATCACCAAAGCCCATGAAATCAAACACCCTCCTGACGTCTTCTTGTTTTCTGCAAAAGGGTTGCTGTGCAGGCCGAGTTGTCACAAGTTAACAGACCCATGGTTTGGATATGGGGGTTTGTCCCCCAGACTTATCGGCTGGAAGCTTGGTCTCCAGCTTGGTGGGGTGGAAGTGATGGCACCTTTGAGAGATTGGGCTGATGGGAGGTCATTAGGACATGGGACGCATCCCTATGAATGGATTATACTGCTCCTGCAGAATGGTTTGGGTTCCATGAAATCAGTCTTTTTGAGAGTGGGATGTTAGACAGCAAGGCCAGGCATGCTTGGCCCCTTCTGCAGACAGCTGTTTCCATTTCTCTGCCATCTTGTGATCTAGCCACAATGCTGGTAGCTTGCTGTTTGGAGCTTCCAGCCACCAGAATTGCAGGCCAAATGAAACTCTTTTCTTTATAAAGTCCTAGCCTCAAGTATTTTGTTACAGCAACACAAATGGACCATATGCACTGTGAAATGGGCAAGCCCAGGCCGTCCCCCACTTCACAGGAAGCTGGTTATCTTTCACCAGGGGAATCAGCAGAAGACCTCGTGAGCAGCAAACACTGAGACATGGGTGCCTTCAGTGTGCGGCCAGGCCCAGGTTAAGAATGGCGTGGGCATCGTTACCCAGGAGGAGGATGAGAGAGCCTACTAGGCAACAGAAGAGTAATTTCCAGGCACTGAGCTCCTCCATGCCCCCTCGTGCCCCCCCCCAACAAAGGCAGCTCTGGGCTGTGCCTTGGTGCTTGCTGAAGTGGGCCAGGAGAGGAGGGAGCCTCTGACAGCTGCACTGGCATTCTGTCAGCAGCCGCCAGGACCTGGCTTTCCTTGCGAAGGTTTGAGTCCACCTGCCCCTGCGACCCCATGACCGTCTCCCGGAATCAAGCAGGCCAGCGTGTGTGGGGGCAGATCGCTCTCTCACTTTGGATCTCTCTGCAGTTAAATATAAAAGGAAGGTCGCTGCTGTTCCACTGTTGGCGCAGGCAGGAGCTGGTTGGTGTGGGCCCTGTTTCCAGCAGGTGCCAGCCCCTTGGGGTCCCCCCAGGAGTGTCTGAGTTCCCGTGAGGGTGTGTGGAAGACCTCACTGAACTTCCGTGGCTCAGATTCCCCTCGGTGCCAAACACCGACTCTTCACAAGGTCTCCTACTCCCCCGCCTCTGGAGCATTCTTTCTTGAGCACCGACATCATTACTAGCATGGCGCTGGGTGGTGGGAGTGGCCTGCCTCCCAGGAGGTGAGAGGCTGAGAGCAGAGACAGAGAAGGGACAAGAGAGATTCTCCTGTGCTGCCTGCTGAGGGAGCTCCCATGTAAAGCCACTGGGGTGTGGGCAGCCTCCAGACAAAAAGTGAGAAGGTCGTCTCCACGTGGGTTCTCCTGAGTCCTGTGGTAGCCATGGAGAGCAGGCTCAAACCTATTGGCCCCTTTTGCTAAAGAGCATAGGTCTCACAGGTAACAAGCTATGATTTTGATAGCTTTGCTTCACATTCCTCTGCAGTTTTGTTAAGAGAGAGTTTGGATCCTCCACTTAACCCAAGGATGAAAGGTTCTTTTATTTTCAAAATAAATTTGAGTTTAAAACTGAACCAATTTCTGAAAAGTTGCTATAAAATAAAAGTCAGTTTTGGATAGATGTGAAAAACCAACATGGCGGGGAAGTGGGGATGACTTGAGTTTGGCCAAGTGGGGTACCATGGAGGAGCAGGAGAGTGTGGGTGAAAGGGAGCGGTTCAGATACCAAACCCACAGGTAAAAGCTGTGTGCTGCCACCAGAAGGCTCCAGGTAGCTCTGCTTGGCTGAGGATTGGCAGGCCTGAAGGGGAAGTTGGTGGAGGATGCGCGAAGGTGCAGGTGGAGGTGCTTAGGGAGCTGTGTTAAGGAGTGGAGTCTGGACTTTAATGATGGAGAAGAAGTCTCTATGGAAGGATGTTAAGCACTGGGGTTACGGTGATCAAATCTGTTTGGCTCTCGTGTGAAGGAAAGATGGGGACTGCCCTGGTATGCCAAAGAGAGGGAAGCTCATTAGGAGCCTCTCAAGGTGAGTCAACTGTATGAGTGTGCTCCTGCTGCTGTAACAACTTACCACAACCTCATGGCTTAAAACAGCAGAAACTCATCTTCTTACCGTTCAGAAGGCCAGAAGTGTCCACAGGACCATGGTCCCTCCACAGGTTCTGGCGGAGGATCCTTCCTGCCTCTTCCAGCTCTCCACAGTCTCTGGTGTTCCCTGGCTCATGGCCTCATTGCTCTCTCTTGCTTCCATCCCCACATAGCCATGTCCCTGTGTCTCCATGGGTTTCTTCTTTATGCCCCACCAGGATGATTTTATCTTGAGATTTTTAATCATATCAGCAAAGACCTTATTTCCACATAAGGTGACGTTCTCAGTTTCCAAGTGGCTGGGAATTGGGGAGGACACTCTGCATCTTGTTCCCTGCCTACCTAAGAGGAGATGGTGGCTGGGCACAGGTGGTGGCCTGGAATCATGGGACGTGAAAACTCAGAGATAGAGACTCCTGTGAGTGGAAAGACCAGGAGTCAACCTCATTCCCTTGCTGCTTGCTCAGGGCTGGCACCCGGAGCCCAGGTAGGGCCATCTTCAGCCCATGGGCCCTGCCACCAGCTCTGTCAGAAAGCTGTCTTAACACAGCCTCATCCATTCGCCTATGCATCTCTAAGGGGGCCTCTGCAC
This sequence comes from Urocitellus parryii, assembly GCF_045843805.1. Lineage (NCBI taxonomy): Eukaryota > Metazoa > Chordata > Mammalia > Rodentia > Sciuridae > Urocitellus > Urocitellus parryii. The sequence goes on along the minus strand of NC_135535.1, from coordinate 208,084,714 downwards.
CATAACAGCAGAGCACAACAGGTGCCACCTACACCCTCTGACCTGTGAAGCCTCAGGTGTTTGCTGTCTTACCCTTTGCAGACAGAATTTGCTGACCCTGAACTGAGGACTCCCCCTGCCCTGAGGCTGAGGGCTGTCCCCTGGGGTTTAGGAGAACCACCCAGGTCAGGCCTGCACTCAGTCTGCTGGAGGCCAAACCCGGCAGCTGTGCATGCTGGCCAGGGCCTCCCGGCCAGTGGCTGAGCAGGGTCCACAGGAGTCGTGTCCTCCTCAGGCTCAGAATGAGCCCCTCAGTGCCCCAGGTGGGGTGTGACTGTCAGCGCCTGAGGACTGGGCACCCTTCCTCTGCTCCTGGAGGGCGACTCGTGGAGAACAGCCCTAAATCTCCAATCACAGGTCTCAAAGGGGAGACACGGGTTGTCCTCAGGAGGACCATTTGACAGGGACCAGGAGTGTGGAGATTCATTCCCTGAGGTGGGGCACAGGACATGGCCAGGTTTCGGGTGGGGCTCAAGTTCAAGGGGAAGCACCTAAAGGTCACCAGAACGTAGTCCCAGGCGCTGGTGAACGGCAGCCAGGGCAGAGGCACAGGTCTGCCTTCATGCCTGGGGCCTGGACTTGACCTTGGTGAGCCTCTGCTTCCTCTGGCTGGGTCCGGATGAGAAGAGCTGACTCAGATGAAGCTTCTAGAGCCTGCCTGGCACCGGCTAAGTGCTTGAGAGCATTAGCTGTTATCAGGTGCCTGTCTGGCCCTCAAGACAGAGTCTCAGGCTGAGATGCAGACTTGTGGGTCCTCAGCAAATTGGTGAAGGGCATCACAGGCAGATGGGACTGTGAGGGGGAACGTCCCTTCTCTGATGATTCCATGTCCATGTGGTCGGTATCGTTGAGCCAATATAAGAGATCGTTTGCTTTACAGTCCCAAGTAGGAAAATTAAATAGGATCATTTCCACCCTGCCGGCTCTCTCCCCAGGACTTCAGAGCAGACACGCTTCACATTTCAGTACGTGCTGGGGACCATGGTGCCACACTGGGACCTTTTTTCCCCACTGCACCCACCTCAGAAATGTCAGAGAAAGCACCTGGGGGCTTTCGGGGTGTTTCTGGGCCACTTCCAGTGGGGGAGTGAGGTCGCCTCTCACAAATCAGTCGCAGCTCAGCAGGGGACAGGCTCGAGGGCAAAGGGCTGACGTCACGACATCCTGCCACACCCTGAACAGCTGAAGCAGAATAAAATACCATAGTTTCCTACGACATCTTATGTATGTACATTTGCATGTGCAGGTGACCCTCAGTGTCTGCAGGGATCTGCTCCAGAACTTCCACAGACCCCAGAACCTGCCAATATACAAGTCCCTATAAAAATGGTAGAGTGCGTCCCTGTGGCCCACCACATCCTTCATGCACTTTAAATCATGTCTACATAACTCGAAATTCCTAATAGAATGGACTGTAAATGCTGTGTAAATGGTTGTCACACTGCATTGTTCAGGGATAAGGACAAGGAGAAAAGCCTACATGATCAGTACACATGTGATTATTTTCCCCCCAAGTACTTTTTATCTGAGGCTGGTTGATTCTGCAGATGTGGAATGTGCAGTGTGGAAGGCTGACTATGTACATGTCCACGTGCACTACACACAGGTATACACACATGCACAAGCAACATCGATGAGTATACACAATACATGTGTGCACACACATATTTTCCTGAGATAGTATCTGTCTCTTCTGAATAATCTGCTTTCCTGTTTTGGAATTCTCAGGGGCCACTCTTGACAAAGATATCTGGGTGTTCCCTCGGGTGCCTGTAATGAGCAGCCATCAGGGAACATGCTGCTGTGTCCAGCCTGCTTCAGACTCAGCGCTTGGAATAGTGGTGATTGGGAACTCAGCAAGTGCTGGTGACCAGGCTTGGTGCACTCACCGCCTTTGGGGACTGCGGGGTGAGCTGAGGGATATTCTTCAATTACATGCAAATGAAAAGTGTCTCAGCTGCAAGAAAGTCCTAGCTGGTGTCAGAACCTACTAGAACAGTGTGGCTAAGCAGGGAACAGACAGAAAAGTGGCTGAAACAGCACGGATGGAGCTGGAATGTGTTTTTACTAATTCAGAGATGACAGAAATGTGTTGAATCAGGTCCAGAACTTGAACTGTAGCCATTATAGATATATCAATTGAGTCTCTGATAATGCTCATAACAATAATATATCTGTCAAGCTCTTAAGCACTGAGCCCTTTACATGTGTTAGCCAAATCACATATTTTGGTACGAATTTTGCTTGGAAATGTAGTGTTGTCTGGGTTTCAGAAAGTCAAAAGAAAAATCTTGCATGTTAAAATAAAAACTGAATTTTCACTATATAAATCATTAAAATCTGAAGTCCCTGCAACCTCATCAAAGTTCAGAGCATTAAATTCAAATTCACAGGAGGCAGGTGTACATCACAGGATCTCGCATCTGTGACCCTTTCTGTCAACCTGCACTGCAGAGTTGGTGCCCCTCTGCATTCTACAGAGCTTACTCTCTGCACGCTGCCCATGACCCTAAGACACACTTTGTGTGTAGGTCTGCAGGGAGCCCGAGCATCCAAGTGGGGCCTGATATCACCACTATGTCCGGAAGGGTGTTCTCGGGACTGCACGTTTTCCATGTAAAGCTGGACTCTCCGAAACCCCAGGGTTGTCACCGCCACATTTGGCATAGGCTTTCCTTGTGAATCACCGGTGAAATATGCAGGCTTGCCGCCACAAACAAGATCCTGCACTCCTGGTTTAAAAATGCAAAAAAACTGTTTTAAAAAGTGGCTGAATAGCCTCTTGAATGTGTGGACAGCACTGGTAAAAAATCATATGCAGCTCAGCACTTTGGCAACAGCCGTTCTGATGAGGCAGACTCATTTATTTACCTTCCCTGCTGGAAAAGACACATGTAGGTATCCAGCCAAGAGGAGGAGGGCAGAAACGGGGAACAGAGAACAGGGCTTGGCTCCTGTTGTATTGATTTTGGCAAAACTGCCACATGAAAAATTATGCCTCAGATAAAAATAAATTATAATCTACAAGTATTTGAATGAGAAGGGTTCCCTGTGAAAACTTAATAAATGAATGCTAATTCAGTTACCAATTTGTAGCCATGAAACACAACCAGTCACGTTTCCCTCTGCAGCTTGTTTTGGAAAAGATTGCATAACCCATGAAGCCATTCTTCACAAAGTGCATAAAAGTGTCAGCTTATGTATAATTTATACAGTGAATGTTAGTTATGGTCTGTTTAATAGTATTTAATGCTGTCAGATGACATCATTCTTTCATTTACCAATTGAAAAAAAAATAAAAAGACCCATCAGAAACACTTTATAGAGTAAGAAATATGCTTATTGAATTTGATAAACATTGCAGAAGACAATGAACAGATTCGCTGGGGGAGGCGTCTTGAACAGATTTTTTGGAAAGAGTTGCTGGGGTGGAGAATTACAGTACAGTTCATACAGTATTTACTCCGTGGCTGTTTTAATCATAATTTACTTACTGCGCATGTGTTATCTAAGACGCTGCTAATGTGCCTTAAGCTATTCATTTTGCCGACAGCACAGTAAATTGCCGTATAGCCTTGGCCCTTTATTAGTAGCAATGATTAAATCCAATTTTCGTTGTACTGACTACATTTCTCCACTGCCTACAGGGCGTCCCCATGGTGGGGAGAGGAGCTGTCTCTCCTACCCTTAATCTGTCCATTGTTTAACCAAAAATCCATTCTGGATGTCTCCAGCAGGAGAAGCTCTCTCTGCTTACACTGACCCTACTTTCCTAACACACAGGGTAATTTTTGGTGCTGTGTGAGAAAGCATGACAAAATGTTTGAAAATGTTGTATTAAATAAAATATAGCCATGCTCTTCTTTATGCAGTAAAAGCTTTGGATAAAAGGAAACCTGCCTTTTACAGCAAGTGTGTGTGTGTGTGTGTGTGTGTGTGTGTGTGTGTGTGTGTGTGTGTAGAATCCTACAAGACACCAAGCATTGACTTCATATATTATGGGACCAGAATATTCTTCTACGTGTGTGAATTCTCGTAGGGTATGTAATTGCATGGTTTAATTCTGCAGAGCAAGTCAGGGTGCAGTCTGTGTGGAAAGGATGATAGACACTGAAGTTCCCAACTCCTGCTTGTCCCAAACCCTGGCCCACCATTCTCAGAGTCCAGCAAAGCGAGTCTGCCTAATGAAGTGTCAGCTTGCCAGCTCCATGTTCACGAGCGAGCCACGCGCGGCGTGACTCGGGACCTCGTTTTATCTAGAGTTCCTAGCCTCTGAGTTTGGGTTTGATACCGGGGTCTGCACTGAGTCCACAGGGAACGTTTTGCAGTGTTTATCTGAGAGTTGTGGGAGGGTCCTGGGGAAGGCCCTCCCCTCCCCTGAGGTCCAGTCCTGAAGTGGCACCTCAGGGTCTTAAAAAGGCTGATTCTGCCGTCCTTGCTGGACTTGTGCTGGCACCTTCCGCAGCAGGATGGAGGAGAAGACCTAAACAGCTTCTCTCATGTCCCAGGTGGCACCCAGGTCCGGTTCCCCACGGTAGTGCCATGTTCCTGGGCCTCAGAGAATCCTGGCAGTCTCGCACCCAAGACTTGCCACCTGCCTGCCTATCATCTCCCTCCTTCATCCAGCCTGGGCATGCTGCTCCTGCTGAGGGCGCCCCGATTCCTGGGGGAGCATCCCTCTGCCCTATTTCTCACCACGACTACCCTGGGTTTCTCCCTCCCCCCTTCTCTCCGATCCAGATGTTCCAGAACTAAATGTCATTCCTGTTGTGTCCTGCTGAGTGCAAGTTTGGAAATGTGGGCTAATGGGGGATCCTGAGTTAATGGCTTCCCCTCCCATGTAACACTCCTCGGAGCTTTTTAGACAAGCTACTGAGCCTAAAGGAGGAAAGGGAGGGTGGGCGTATCTTGCTCAGTGTCAGGCCAGGCCTTGAATGAGGGAGAGATTTTGGAAGAGGACCTTTCAGCACCTTTGAACTCATAGAGATGTCCACCAGGGAAGGGAGGGGAGGGACGGCCTCTACCCTCTGCAACACCTGTTTTTTCCTCTCCCATCTCCTCTGCTCCCAGGAGGTGGTGGGAGGTGTGTGGACAGGCTGAGGACCTGAGTCTGTGTCCCATCCTGTGACCTGTGATCCGGGGGAAGTCATTTAGTGTTTCCTCGTCACAGAGCAGTGAGGACGATGGCAGCCTCCTGCAAGACAGACTCCCACTGTGGGAAGTGCGATCACGTGGCCTTGTCCCCAGGGAGATCCAGAGGACAGATGCTGCAGAAAGACCCTCAGAAACACCCTCAGTGTCACCCAAGTATCCCAAGCTGTGGAGTGTTGTGATCGGGACTCAGCAGTTGATCCCTCAGGAAGTGACGTGGCCTGGACCCAAACCAGCCAGCCTGGAGCAGAGGGTCCCTGGGGAGGCCGACAGGACAGGAACCCACCTCTGGATCCCCCGCTCCTAGCTCCTGGGGCCCTGGGCTGCTGCTTTCACAATGCCAGATTCAGCCTCTCCAGGGACCAGTGAGCCTCCAGAGGCAGTTTCATCCTTTTGGGCAAATTACCCAGAGAATTCCCAAACCCTCCTGCTTGCTGTAGAGGAAGCCTCAAGCAGGCCCACCACAGGTGGCTACCCCCGAGTCTGGCGGTCTGGGCCTGGAGGCCACCTCACATCACTGTAGTGGAAGGTGAGTGAGCAGCTTTGGGTTGGGAAAGCTCGCGCTGAACCGAGGGTCCACGTGGAATTTCTGCTTCATCCAGAAGATCAAAGCCACTGTCCTTTGGAGTGATTCCCTGACTAATTGCACAGTTTTTGCTTGGATCCAATTAATGGTGAAACGCCCTTTTACTGTTAAAATCGTACCTTCCGCAGGATTTGGACAGGACATGGCTCTGGCTGAGCCCGTGGGCTGTACTACTGATGTCCTTCCTGACTTCCTGGATAGTAAAGCCATGTTTTTATTTTACTTTTTAAATTTTTTATTTCTTTTTTTTTTTTTTTTTACCTTTCCTGGTTAAATTGATCTCTTTTCTACAGGGACTTCTAAAATTGGGTAGCTTATGAAAACAGCCAAACAGGGTCTGTTGAGGATGAAATGGGAGTGAGAAGAAGTCACTCCTCCCGGAAAGCCACAGAGCAGCAGGAGACGCTCCGACACACGGAGTTCACAGGAACTTCAAATACTTCATCTTCTTTTTACCTGGTCTCAGAAGTTAAAAATGTTGTTTGACAGTTTTTTCCTGCCCATGTTTTTTTAATTTCCCCTCTAAACAAAAGCATATGATACATTTTGTGGGGCCCTCCTGTCGTCAGATATTTAATTTCACGTGGTTCATCGGGATCATTCCCGCTAACTGATTCCTAACGCAGTGATTCATCTGAAATGAAACCGTTTCCCGGAGCCTCCCCGTAGCATCTGCTGGCCTGGAGAGCAACGCACCTGACCATCCCGAAGGGAAACAAGGACACCCGAATGATCTCTTTGGCACAGGGCTTCAGCGTTGCTTCGGATAGCTGTCTGCAGACTGCTTTTACCAAAGAGAGGAGAAAAGGCATCTTGTTCCCCAATGTTGAAAGGTAGACAACTAACGGCGTATTTTTAATTACCTGAATGCTCCAGCATGGAGAGTAGTCAGTTGATAGTTGCCTTCAATATGTAGACTACAAATTATTAGTGCATGAAAATGGCATCCAAGTTCTGTGGCTGGGTCTAGTAATTTTGGATATTTTCCATGCTATTACTGCCTGCTCCATATACCTTTACTGGTTCTTTTTGAAATTAACTTAATGGCACTCTGCAGAAATGGACTGCCTACTGAGAGTGAGCGCTTGCCTGCAAAGATGGACCGAGTTCCCACTGAGAGGCACTGATTTGGCACAAACAGAGAAATGCTTTAGCATTAATTTACTTGAGTATCAAATTATTCAAAATAAATAATTAAAGGCTTTTTAGGAGTCAGAGTCAATATTTGCTCTCAATATTTTGGGTCCATTAACGCACATCCCGAATCGAGAAGGGCCGGGCCTGCCAGGCGCTGCCGCCCCGGCAGTGCATCCCTGAGCCTCCACAGGTTTTCCCTCCAGGCCTTCACTGTCGTTTGCCTGTCCCTGAAACGTCTCTCAGCCCCCCTTGTGCTGTTCTGGAGAGCCCATCATTCCTCGCCGCCCGACTTTGCAGTGTGCTCTGTCCTTCTCCTTCCACCAGCCCAGTGCCTGGAGCCCTGCTCCCACTGGACTCCTCTGTGGGGACACAATCCCTGGAGACAAAGGGTGTGGGAGCTGGAAAACATATCAGGGTCCTGCTGGGGAGGGACATCCACTACGTGCAGCTCACAGGGTGACAGGTAGTCAGTGGCATCCCACAGAATCTCCAGGACCACCCCAGGACTCGGAGCTTGGCAGAGCTCCCCTTTTCCCAAGACTCCCGAGTGCCTGGGTTGAATTTTTAACCATTGCTTCCAGCATGGGGAACATCGCAGTTTTTATAAATGTCCCCCAAATGTCCTTGTGTCAAAGGCTAGGCTCCCAGGGAAGTGCTATTGGGAAGTGGGGGACATTTAGGAGCTGAGGCCTACTGGGGGTCTTTATGCCCTTGGTGACGTGCCCTTGAAGGTGGCAGTGAAACCCAGCCTCCTTCCCTTTCCCTTTTGCTTCCTGGCTGGCGAGGTGAACAGTGTGTCTTCACCATGTCTCCCACCGTGATGCGCTGCCTCGCCACTGGCCCAAAGCCACGGAGCCAACCCATGATGGGCAGGGACTTCCAAAACTGTGAGGCCAAATGAATGCTTCCTAAGGCTTATTAATAAGTGCATGACCTCAGGGACTCTGTTAGAGCTACGGAAAGTTGACGAACAGAGGGGACATAGAGTACCCCAAGTGATGGTGTGGGAATCCATGCAGTGGCTGTGGCTGGGTGGGTCCTCTGGGTGAACACATGTGGCCATGGCTTAATTCACTCCAGAGTGGGTGTGAGTGCACAGGTGTGCACCTCTGAGCAACATGGCCAAGGGCTTGGCCTGCAAGGGTCATTATTATTTGGGTGGCATTGATGGAGAAACCCAATCCTTGAGACCAAGTGTTCTCTGAACAGCTATGGTTAACCTATTTTGAGACTATAAAGGAGAAGAGTGATGGGAGTATCCCTTTAATTCACTCTCTTCCTCTTCTCCTCTCCTTTCAGAATCATGCAAGGACCCAAAGAGTCATAGAAAGAGAAGAGAAAGCAGTGCTAATTCTATGAAGGGCTCTCCAGCCACTCTCCATAAAGACAGGACAATTTCCATTTGAAAAGCTCGATTGTTAATGAGCTCTATTCTCCTGGCCAATCACCCCACAAGCAAGGGGCTGCTTTGAAGTCAACACGGTCTATTATGGGTGAAATAAACCCCTCAGAACAAAGGGCAGTTCAAGTACAGCCTGCTGAAGGCTGATGGCACATGCTCAGCCTCATGCCAGTCCTCCTGGCTGCCCGCTCTGATGATGGCATGGAGCCCTCAGGATGCCCGTGTCCTTGGGCAGGCTTGCTTGGGCTCAGGGCCCCCCGGGACCTCCCCCAGCCCCTACCCAAGCCACGGTGCTCTTCTGGGCCCTGGTGGAGTTTCTCACCGGTGAGAAAAATTCCTTTCTTCCATTTCTTCAGGCTTTCAAGAGCCTCAGATAAGGACTTTTTAGGCTTTATCAAATTTTTCTTTTTTTCCAGTATCTTTTATTCATGGGGAAAATAACATAGTTCCATATTTGGTAGGCAGCTTTCTGGGCTGCATCTGAAGAGAGCATTTTCTGCCTGTAAGTTCAGCAAACAGCAATGAGCAGCAGGGAGGGGCGAGCTCGGCCCACATGCCCTCCCCTTCCTGGAGCAGGAGGGATTGGGCGGCAGATGTTAATGGTCTTAGGCGTGGGTTTCCTTTCTGTCACTCTCCGTGTCAGGGCTGCTCTGGACACAGGGGAGCACACGTCTTCTCCACACAGAAGGAGAAGAGAGAAAGCCAGGTCTTGAGCACCACGCCTCCGAGCCAAGGAGGAAGACTCCACTAGAGCCCCAGCTCCGGCTGCCATGCCCAGGGGCACCCCGGGTGGGCGTGCCTGTGCCGGCCAGCGGTGGCCCGGTCTGACACACTGCCCTCCACACATTGCTTCTGGAGCAGTGAGGCCGTTTCCAGCCCGGCAGAGGGGGTTGGAAAGATCACCTGTGTGGCATCACTCTGAGCCTTCAGTCACACACCCCCTAAACCACGTCCTGAAGAGGAATCTGAGTCACGGGGAGCTCTGCCTTAGTGAGCCTTCACGGACAGTGGGAGAGGCAACGCTCCATGAGTCCCAACAACCGTGTGGGCTTTTCTTACTAAAATGGGCACAGGTTGGGTTTAGCCATGACTCAGAGAGCGGCCCCACCTAGCATGGCCCGAGCACCAGGAAACACTTCCTCTCTGTCCTGACGGGTCCCCAGAGTCCTCGTCAGGCCGCCCCCGGGCTCCTCCTCCCAGGGCTGACTCAGCGCAGGTCCCTTCAGCACCCCACGCTTCTTCATCCCCTTTCCTCCCTCCTGCACGGCTGCGGCCATTCTCCCAAGGTCCTGCCAGGACGCCCCCCATTCTGGCGCTGGGCACACCAGCCCGCGGGCTTCCTGGTCAAGACCGCAGACGCCCTGCCCTGCTCAGGCAGGCACTGCCCTGCCTGAAGGCAGCCTCTGTCTCCCGGCTCTCTGCAGGCCCTGGGTGGCTGGATCTGAAGCTCTCTGTGAAGGAGTTTATGCCTGTTCTGCCTTCTGCGTCGGGTTGTCCACGCTGCTGTGCATAGCAACCGTCCTTTGTTTCACACCATGTAGGATATTATACTACACGGACAAAAGCACCATGTAGCTAGGCATTCCGCTGGATGCTTGTGGGATTTTCACCCACGTTTGCCATTACGACCAGCTCTGCCGAGGCCATTATGGGACATATCCTCTGGAGGGCACGTGATGCATTCCTGTGGGGCGTATACGTAGGGACAGAATTGCTGGGCCACAGGCTGGGAATGATCAGAGCTGTTAGACTTTGTCGGGCAGGTCCTGAGTGCCCACGCTCATTCATACTTTTGCCAGGTGGGAGAAAGGGCCCCAGTTGCCTGGCCTCCTGTCCACACCTGGTACTGTCAGGTTGTTCCTCCCTCCATTCCAGCACTCGAACAGTGGTGTCTATGAGTGGTTTCAGATTGTAATAATGTTGGACACTATTTAATACGCACATCAACCATTTCTTGAGACCTTTCATGAAACGCACACCAACTCTTTGATGTTTTCAGTGTTCACAAGTAATTTCTTAACTAGATTTTTAAAATATTTGAGGTGATTACAGAACCCTATGTAACTGTAAGAAATAAGGCTGTGAGCTCCTGGGTACCCTTTGCCAGTTCCCCAATGGCCACATTGTTCAAAAAGCATCCACGGGAGGAGCCGGAGGACTCTATATTAAGTAAAATCAGCCAGACACACAAAGACAAATATTGAATTTTTTTCTCCTACCTGGAAGTTTAAAATAGTTGACCTGACTGTGGAACAGTGATGACCAGAGATTGAGAAGGGTGTACCGGGGGATGGAGGTTGGGAACACAGGGACAAGGGAAAGCTCAGGGATTCCGCAACATGGAAGGGGACATGGCTCCCACCAACCTGCTGGGTGCTCTGGGGAGACTGCAAGAGAGAAGCTTCACACGCGCACCAGCAAGGGGAAGGAAGCATTGATTTGACCTGTGCATGCTGCATGAGTTGAAATATCACATTGATGTCCATTAAGATGTGCAGTTGATGAATACTAATAACATTCATAGATAATAACAGACAAAACTACAGTGCAGTATCTCAACCAAGATGTGAAGGGCCATACCATTAAGGCGCATTAAGAATATTTCCCCTGCCTTAGGGATTCTTCTTGTGGCCCTTGTGTAGCCACACCTACCTACCTGCCACCCTGGTGACCCTTGGTGCATTTCCATTTCTCTGATCTTGTCCTTCCACCATGTCATATAATGGAATTGTGCAGTGGGTAACCTGGGCTTCCCCCCGTGGTTGGTCCTTGTGGCTGAGCAGTGCTCCTGGGAGGGATGCTCATTCACTCAGCTCTTTGAGGACATCCGAGGGGTTCTGGTCTGGGGCTTTCCACATTCACCTGCAGGTTCTGTGTGGATGGGAGTTTCCCTCTCTCTGGGAAACTGCCCCAGAGTTCCACTTCTGTGTCACATGGCACCTGCATGGCTAGTTTCAAGACACTGCAGAACTGTTTTCCTTCCTGGTGGCTGCACCCTTCCCAGCAGCCAGGAGAGGTCCTGTGACAGGTTTCTCCCCACCAGTGCTTGGGGTTCTCGGCTGTGTTCGTCCTTCAGTAGGTGTGGGAGATGGCTCAGCCTCTGCACCTGCCGTCCCTCTTGGCCAGGGGCAGGTCCTGTCCTGCTACCTCCTTGGTGGCATGCCTCATGCTCTCACCGCTCCCCAGGTGGACTGCGGGGTTGTCCAGTCTTCATATGGCCCTGTTCCATGGCCAGGCATGTGGCTTGCAAGCATTTCTCTCACTCTGTAGTTCGCTCTTCTTTCATCCCATTAACAGGATTTTGCACAGTGCAACATTTTTAATTTTGATGGAGACCAAAATTCACCACTTTGCTTTTTATGGATTGTAGTTTTGACGATTTTTTTTAAACTGGGCTGTCTATTTCTTATTTAATTGTGGGAGTTGTGTTTATGTCCAGGATCCGAGTCTTTTACTGAATGTGTATGTTGAAACCATCTTCTTCCTGTGCCCGTTGCTTCTATTCTCCAAGCTGACTTTTGATACATAGAAATTTCTATATTCAGTTCAGTTAATCACCTTTTCTTTATGATCAACACCTTTTGCCTTGTATTTAAGAAATCTCTGACTACCCAAAGGTCCCAAGGACATCCTCCCTTATCATCTTTGAGAGCTTTTTATTGATATATCTTTTACGTCTGGGTCAGTGATCCCCCTGCAATGGATCTGTGGTGGTGGGAAGTGTCAGGGTCCTTGTTCATCTTTTCCACATGGATGTCTAATGCTACAGCTTCATTTTTTGGAAAAGCTATCCTGACCTCACTGAATAACAAAATTACTTCTGTCATGTGTTAAGTTTAAAACCTGCACAGACGGGTATATACACACATGCGTACATATACATAGATACATGAACAAATGACATAGTTCTGCATGCTTGGGTTTTGGGATTTCTTATTTTATCCTTGTGAGAGGAGGCAGGGGAGGGAGCTGTAATTTTTTATAATGTTCTTGTGAAAACATTATATTTGCTTATAAAAACAACCAGGGGGAGTGCTTCTCTTTGAAAGGCTTGTGAAAGGTCCATATCAATATTCAGAATTCATCAGAGAATCACATGTACACTAGGTTTTTCCCTTCGGAGGACCTTTAAACTACAAATTAATTTTTTTTTAATTACACATTGAGCTTTTCAGAGTTTCTATTTCTTCCTGAGTCAGTTTTCAATGTTTGAAAGTTTCGATGACTTTACCTGTTCCACCAAAATCTTGACATAAAGCTGTTTAAATGTCATTTATTTTATTTTTTATAATTAGACACACATGACAATGGAATGCATTTGTGAACTTTGATATACATAGATGGGGTATAATTTCTCATTTTTCTGATTGTGCATGTTGCAGAATCACATTGGTCATGCAGTAGTATACGTACATAAGGTAATACTGTTCCATTCTACTCTCCTTCCTATCCCCACAACCCCTCCCCTCTCCTCCTTCACTTCCCTCTACCTAATCTAATGATGCTAATTCACAATAAGGGGGGTGCATTAGGGAAGGACAGAGTTACCTTGGATCCAATGACATTTTGGTGTACCTTCAAGGTCTGCCACATTTATCAGGATGGCTTCCTCTTTTGTTCCTGTAACTGGTGCTGTATCTTCTGGGTTGTCCATGAGTCTTGCCAGATGCATCTGTATCTTTTGGAGGGCTTCTCAAAGACCCCACCCTGGGCAGCCTGGGCACTCTGTTCTGTTTATATTTGGCTGGTTTCTGCTCTGAGCTTTGCTCTTTTTTCTTCTGTAGCATCTACTGAGTTCTTAATTTCTGTTATATTTTTCACATCTTTGGGTTCAATCTGCTTATTACTTTTAGGGACATGATATGTATACTCCGATTACCAGTTCTCAAAGCATCTTTTGTGAACTTTGAGGGTCTCCAGGACATTTTTAAATATCTTTATAACAAAACGAAGATAATATTATGATAATCATTACCTCTCCACTGTGTTTTCATTTCCACTGGTGGTACAAAAAGCAGTGGTGAATAAAATGGGTGACACAGCTTGAATTAGCAGAGTGGCACCTAACTATACTGAATTAGATTCTTTAATAGCATACACTTGGCCACAAAACACTAGTTTCAGTTGAAAATATACTGATGAATGGCAAGACATATTAATATTAGTATTCTGTTTGGCAAAATGTAAATATGCATAAATCATTTCTGCTGCATACAGAAGTCCATGATTGCCTCGAAGAGAGGCACTTTTGTGATTGAGATGTAAAGTGAACTAGCGACTTTTTTCATGGATTTTTATTTTTACTAAAAAAAAAAAGATAGATGAGTTTTGTTTATTCCAATTTGAATATTTGGCAGACAGTTTTTCAAAACAGGAATCAAATGAGCCTGTCACTTCAAGAAAAAAACCACTGAGAGTATTCATTGCCAATGATTGAATTCAAATACTTGAGTAAAAATTTAAAAATTGGAAAGCTTGCACTCACCAATATCATCTCCAAGCTGGTGTGCCTGGGGCTGGGGTTTCCTGGGCCCCTGGAATTTAAGTCCTAAACTGTAGAGCTTCTAGACACACTGGAAAAATTGTTCCCATCAACTATTAGTGTGACCATGTCTCAATACATTAACACTTGTAGGATGAAAAGGTAGAAATATTAATTAATATAATAAAATGTTGAATAAAGATGTGTAAGTATTTGAAAGATATGCACAATACAGCTAGCCAATATCTTCCAAATGACCATTGCACGATGTTATAAAACCACTCATGGTGAAAAGTCTGTTCAATTTGTAGGACAAACCAGTGGGTTTTGCTGTAATAGAATACAAAATAGTGCATTCCTAGGGGTTCAGATGCCACACTACAATTTACCTATAAGAAACTACATCTGCCAAATTTTGGTGTAGTATTGAAGAAGACCAGGGACAATTACCTGACAAGAACATTTGCTTCTCTTTTTCCAACTATATATATGTATGAAGTTAGTTTTTTAAATACATATCAACCAAAAAAATCACAATAGATTGAATGCAGCTGTAAATATGAGAATCCAGCTGTTTTCCATTAAGCCAGATATTATAGAAATTCTGAAAAATGTAAAACAATGCCACTCTTTTTACTTAGTTTGCTTTAGAAATACAACTATTTCTCTTAAAGCAATGTTATTTGTGTTAGCATGTAATAGATTTATTATTGTTTTTAAATAAATAACTTAAAATTTCCTCAAGTTTAATTTAGAATGTACCAAATAATGAGAGATATGATCCATATAAATGAAAGTTTTTTGAACCCTCAATGATTTTTAAGACTACAAAGAGGTCTTGAGGCCAAACAGCTTAAGCACTTTTGGCTCAGATGGTGATTTTTCAGGCTTTTCATATTTCCAGATTATGAATTCAAGACTACTTACTTTTTTTCTAGGACCACTTTGTTTGCAAACTTGGGTTTATTTTATTTTCATTCTTCTTCAGTCCGAAATATTTCTTAATTTTCATGATGAGTTCTTTTTTTTAACCATATAATATTTAGAATTTTATTTCTTGATTTCCAAACATTTAGGAAGGAAACTTGTTTTCTTGTTATTGATTCCTAGCTCAAGTCTACTCTGATTGTAGAGCATATTCAACATGATTTCAGTCCTCTGGAATTTGTCAAGATTTGTTTTATGATCCAATATGCAGGCTGTTTTTAAAAGTATTTTTTTGTGCTCTTCTAAAAAATATCTGTCCTGCAGTTGTTGGGTGTGGCATTATGTGTGTGTCAAGCAGGTCAGACTTGTTAGCTGTGGTTTTCAGATCCTTTAGGAAATTACTGAGTTTATTTCTTCTGCCTTCTTTAAACTCCACTGAGGGAAGCATGCTGAAAAACCAGGGAGTTTGCAGATGAACATGTTTAGTTACTCCCTCTGGCTTTTGTCATTCAGGCGAAACAAACTCAGGGTTATTTTACCTCACTGTTGGACTTTGCTCATGATGGAATCAGCCTCTCTCATTCTAGCAATCCATCTTGCCTTAAGGTCTACTTTGTCTGATTTATTAAAATCTGCATATGAACCTTCGTTGGGCAAGTGTTCACATGAGATCTATTCATTCTTGATTAAAATAGACTCATCTAACATATAGGTAAACAGCATGTAGTTAGGCTTTTAAAATTCATTTAAAATATACTCTTAGACATTTAATTGGTATATTTATTCCATTTACATTTAATATAAATATTGGCATGAAGAAATTGTACATGAGCTGGTGTTCTGTGGTTTCTATTTCCTTCCTCCATTTTTCTCTTATGTCAGAAAACTTGATCATTACTAATTTTTATTTTTCACTATCTGCTCATTTGATGTTGCTGTGTGTATTTAATTCTATATAAATATATAAATTATATAAATTATGTCACTATGTCCTCAGATTCCCTTCCACATTCACCCTTACTCTTCTTCTTCTTTTTTTTTTCTTCCTGCATTCCTGGGCTCTCAGTTATGGTTGTTTTATTTTTCCTGAATGATGAACTGGCTTTGCAGCTTGTCTTAGTGCATGTCTATGGGAGATGAATACTTTTCATTTTTCTGACTTTGTGTGCTCTTCATTTTCAAAGGATGTTCTGGTGAGCATAAATGCCTCTCACAGCGCTATTCCTTCCAGCATTCTGGAGACTCCCCTTGTCCCGGTCTCCTCCATTCCTCTTGCAGACAGGTGTCTGTCTCTGTTTACCCTTGGCTGCTTCTGCTTCGGAAACTCTTTCAGATCTTTGATTTTCGGCGGTTTTAATGGGAAGTGGTTTCTGTATCTATCCTTTGGCGGGTTTACAGAGCATCTTGACATTCTTTTGTCAGAGTCGGAACGTTCTCAGCTGACATCTCTTCAGGGCTGTTTCCATCACAGTCTTGCATTGGCGTACACCAGACTCTCCGCCTGTCCCAGACATCTTGCCTGCTGTTCCTGGTGGTTTTCAGTGCCTTCCCTCTGTGTCAATACTGGATAGTTCATGTGATCTCTCAGTTCACTTATCCTCTTTTCTGCTAGTCTTCGATGGAGTCAGTGATCGTTTCTTATGTTCTGTTTTGTTTTTATCATTTCCATCCTTTCTCATAGATCCCCCTTCTCTGGTACAATTCTCTAGCGTATCTATTTTCTTAAGCATGTTCATTATACTTATTTTAAAATGCATTTCTTGATTATTCCAATATCTGCATCACCTGTGAGCCTGTTCCTATTATCAGTTTTTTCCCTAGGTTTTTGATAATTCATTCCTATTACACATCATGTCTGATTTTTTTTTCTCTCTCAAATGCCGTATCTTGCACATGAGAGTGACATGGTAAAGCCCCTGGATGCCATTATGGTGGTCTTCTTGAGCCAGTGGCGTGTGGGGAGATGCCTGGGCCCCAGCCAGGCAGGGTTTCTGGTCTGGGGAGGGGTGACCTGTCTGGGTTGTCCTGGCCCGGGGCTGGACTGCAGCTAGCAGCCTGCAGTGTTTGCTGGGCCCCTCCTTAGTGGGCTCTGAACTCCATTTTGCTCTCCCCTGGGCTGCAAGACTGCCAAAATCCCTGCTTAGCTTTTAAGCCTCTTAGCAGCTGCGTTCCTCTTGGTTTCTCTTCCCCTTGCCCCTGTCTGGGAAGCTCTGCTTCGACGAAGACTCCAGGGGGAATGGGGCACGAGTGTCGAGCGTCCTCCTTGGGGCTCCCTTTGCGCTGGAGCCTCGGCCCCTGGCTTTCTGGCTGAGCTGCTCTCCGGCTCTTGTCTTCTCGCCCTTTGAGACTCCTGCAGGCTGCCCTTTCCCTGTTGACTCTACATCCTGGGCTGTAAATTGGCAAATACCCCAGTGGGAAAAAGCATCCGAGGAGGGCGCACCAAAGCTGTCCCCTTCCCCTGGGATCTCGTGCCCTTGAGTCCTGCTGTCTTGATTGGTTTCCAGTGTCTTCAAACAGATTTTCTTTTTCCATTCAGCTTTTATAGTTGTCCTCGGCGCAGAATCAGCCGCCACAAGCCGCCTGCTCCTAGTCAGAAATGCCAGAAGTGTTCATTTCTTTATCAGCTTCCCTAAAATCCTTTTGAATTTTGCCTTGGAATCCTGCAATCCTACAGGGTACTCCTGTGCTAGGCTTGGGTTGTTCCCGGGGGAAGATGGGCTGGATTTGTGCTGGATTTGGTATTTGAAAAGGAGTCATATATGTTTTTCTGGGGATTTCATAACACTGATTGAGATACCTGTTGATATCCCTGTTTTTTTTCTTTTTCGTGCTGGGGGTGGAACCCAGGGCCTTGTGCATGCTAAACATGTGCTCTCCCATTGAGCTGTGCCCTGGCCCTGTTGATATCATTAAAATGCCGCGTGAGGAGTTACACTCACTTTTCAAACAGAGCTAGGCAGGTGGGTATTGTGTCTTCTCTCTGCCTCAGAGGGTAAGTGTTGGGGGCATTTTCTTTGCAGACTTGGATTTGGAGATGCACATGTATCTAGGCATTTGGTGGATTGTCCAGAAAATGTTTTCTGGCCTTCACAAGTGACCCAATGGCTTGTCTATCCCCCTATTTGCCATTTATAGGCCAGACTGTTTCTTGGGCAGCGCTGTGCATGAGGATGCCCACAGGGTGGGCGGGCATCTCCTCGGGCCATGGATGTCTTGAGTTTGGCCTCCACTGGGAGGGCCAGCTCAGAGTTTTCTGTGTGCAACATCATTTGCTGTCTGCCTTGGGTTTTAACTGTCAAAACAAACTGGTTCTGGGTCGTTACCCCTCTGTGCCAGCCAGAATTATGATCCTGGCGCTTTCTCTCGACTCCCTGGTTCCCAAACAAGTAGGCTCAGCTCTTTGCTTCTGCGTGGCCCTGGGCGTCTGAAAGCCTGCACCTCCTGGCACCAGCCAGAGTGGAGCAGAACAGAGCCCTCTGCTTGTTTCCAGCTCTTTCTCCTGCCCAAAGGCTGTGTCGCAGTTGGCCCTGTTCCACAGCCTCCTCTCATCTTAGCTCCTGGCACCCAGGGCTGGAAATAGGTCGAAGTTGCCGCTTAGATTTGGGAGCTGGGGGCATGGAATGAAGATAGTCCCTTGGACCATGTCCATATTGCCCACTTGCAACCTGGAGTCACTGACTGGTGGGCTCTGAGCTTGAAGCACCACAGGGCAGGACCCCCATGTCTTGACACACCCCTTTCTGGCATGCAGCTTGGCCTCAGCGACCTTCTCAGAATGCCCCTGTATGTTACATTGTTATTTTATTCTTATGTATGTGTAAGTATTTTTGCAGTGCTGGGGGTAGGACCAGGGCCTGGCACATGCCAGGCAAGTGCTCTATCACTGGACCAGAACCCAGTCCCAGAAAGACCTTTTAAATCCAAGAAGTGAAATGCAGTCTTCAGATGTAAAAAGCCAAGTCGATGGCCCGGACTACACAGGCCGCATGTGCCCAGGTGTCCCTAGCACACCCGAGCCTGGGCTCAGCAGGGCTCTTCCCAGAGGGGCGCTGCCCTCCCTGGTACACCACGGTTGCTGCAACTCCCTCAGAGTACTCTCGCGTCTATCTCCACCTGCTTCTGCTGCCTACACCAGAACTAAAGGATATGCTGCAGGTCACCTATGTTTTCCCCACCTAAGTGTATGGGCCCTGAAATCTGTCCAGGTTGAAGCCTAGGGAAGGTGCTGAGCCTGGAGGCTGAGGGGGCTCAGCCTGTGCTGGTGGAGGGTACATGGGTCAGGCCGCTCTCTTGGTGTTTCAAAGCTATGTGGCTTTCTTTTGTCATGAACCCCAAGAGCAAGTACATCCATTACGCATATATGGAGCACCTACTGTTTATATCCTGTGCTTGCTGGTCCATATCACTAGGTGCTTTCTGGAACTTGCAGGTTCCTGGCCTGCAAAGGAATACAGGCAGGAAGCACAGAGCTAGGAGGGCTGCAGTGCTGGCCTCCCTGGCCAGTGTCATTGGGTCCCTCCATTAGAGTAGTGCTCCCTGAGGAGCAGCCTGGGAACATGAGGCACGCCAGTGAGCAGTGGGGAGGCACCGAGCCTGGGCGGCTCCTGAGTGAGTGCACACAGGCACAGGAGCACACGTAAGCATGTATGAGCACACGCAGACACACACACCCCAGCACATGAATACACACACGAGCACACTACACACACTAACACACAGACGCAGACATACCCCAACACACACAGACACATGAACACACACAGACACACAGACACAGACACATACCAACACAGACACAGACATAACCCAACACACACACACACAGACGCACACCAACACACACACAGACATACCCCCCACCACACACACACACAGCAACACAGACACAGACATACCCCAACACACACAGACACATGAACACACACAGACATTCAGACACAGACACACACCAACACACACACAGACATAACCCAACACACACACACACACAGACACACACCAACACAGACACAGACATACCCCACTGCCCACAGACACGTTACACATATGCACACAGAGACACGTGTGCATTTGTCAGATGGGGGGACATAGACCTTGCTCAGCTCTGGGTCACCTCACGGTGGACCTGCAGACCAAGTGGGCGGAGCCTCAGCACCTGCACTGGCAGAGGCAGGCCCTGCTGGAAGCGCCCAGCCCTATGAGCTGCAGCGAGAGGGTGCTGGGAACCACGGCCTCCACCATGTGGGCGGGAATGGGGTCATGCAGCTCTGTAGGCTAGGACTCCAGACCAGGTGCAGACACAGGCACAGCGCCAAGGAGGCCTGGGGACAGCAGCCACCAGGTGGGGACGTAGACAGTGGTTCTCCTGACTCAGAGGGGCAGGACTGGGAGGTGCTAGAGAATCATGGGGAAGAGGGAAGGGCAGCCCTCATTTCAAAGGAAACCACCCACTTTGGTCATTGTTTCCTTATTTTTAATTTTTGTAATAAAAAAGGCCAGTTGCAACAAAGTGAGGAGATGAAACAACATCACCCATGACAACGAAATTGGTCCCCTCATCCCCAGGCCCACCCCTGGCAGTGAGTTGTTATGGACACCCCAACATGGTGTGCAAATGTTATAGTTTATAAACTTAGAAAATTTACAAAGCAATAAATAAAACTAGCCAAACTGTTGAGTGAAGTAGTATCACACCCACTTTGTGGAGCAGATGCCTCTGTTGGTCCCTGGAAGGCCAGGCTGGGTCCCCTGGTGTCCTGTGCAGCTGGTGGGACCAGCTGCTTCAACCCAGGGACCCCTTCCTTCCTTCCACCTCTGACATGTCTCGCGTGGGCAGGATCCTAGGCTGGAGCCTGGCCTGACCCCTGCCCACCCTCCCGCTGTGCATGTGGACCCTGGCCTGGGTCGCCCGTGTGCAGTGGCTTTGGGCCGTCTTGGTGGAGAGTTCTCGGTCAGGCAGGGGCCGTGAACTGCAGGTGGCTTTTACTCTGGGGTGCTTGGGACTTTGTCCATGGGTGGGTGGGGGAGCTTCTCATGTGAGGATCGGCTGCAGGGCTGAGCCGCCATCTGCCTTTCTAGGAGAAGGTCCCCAATGCTGCCTCCTTGCAGCCCGACCTCCGCCCCCTCCAGGGCCGAGGCTGGGGAGGGGTTTCTGGCTTTTCATTGTGATGTGACTGTGTGGACGTGTACCTACCAAGTCTTCAGAGTTGAAGCATTTTATTTTTGATTTCCTTATAAATACATAACCACTGGATAAGAATAAGAGGATATAAAGAATAATGAGTGAGGCTTGACTGAGTGTCCCCAGGGCCCACGGACAGACACTATTAACGTGCCGCTGGCTTTCTCTCAGAGTGTCTAAGGCGAGTGTTCGTGTATGTGTCCCTCCAATTGCTGTTCTGTAGCTGCTTTCCCGCGGTTGCCGTGTCTCGGTTTCCCTGGCGAGCACCGTCTTCTCCAGCATTTTTCTTTTAGGAGCTCGGAATTTCATGAAGGAACGACCTGCTTGTGATGGGGACAAGGAGCGGGATAGGAAGGGGCAGCACAGCCTCTCTGCCTGTGTCACCTGCCGGGTCTTCTAGGAGTTTCCGGGAGGGAGGTGCTGCAGCCGCGTCTGTCCCCTGTGCATGGGCCCCTGTGGAGCCGTGTTAGGACGGTTTCTGAGCTTGGGTCACAGAAGGAATAGCATGTGGAACGGGATGAACAGCTAACATTTTCAGTGGTCTCCATTTTCCTTGAGGAAAGTTCTTAGAAAGGGAACTGAGGGCCAAAGACTATGCGTGTTTTAAGTACGTTTTCTACTCTAGTGAGATTCCCTGCAGAGAGCTGGGCCCCGTTTCCATTTCCATCCACCCGCCCTCTTCTTTCCCCCCTGTTAGTGAGAACACAGACGCAAAGTCAAAACGCAAAGCAGAGCAACACGGACAGACGGGAAGCCGGGAGAATCAGGCAAGGAAACCGCCGAGAACCTGAGGCTGGGCCGTGACCTGGGCGAGCTCGTGTCCTGCCAGGGGCAGCTCAGGGGCCACGTTGCCCTTCGTATGGGTCCTCTTGCTGTTTCCCGTGTGTTCATTTAGGTACTGAGTTTCTCTCATCAGCTGATTGGTTAGTCCTCTTTGTCTTCAGAACGATGGCTACTCTGGGTTTAGCAGACATTCTCCCTCCGTCGTTTCCATGCTAATTTTCATGACTTGTTTCTTTTTCTGGCAGTGATTTCACTTTCATCTGGAGACATCTCTAGTAATTTCTTCTGGTTTTAAATCCAGCTCTTGTTCTTGGAAAGCTCCTTCTCCCACTCAATTTTTATTTTTAAAATATCACGTCTGTCGTGCATACATATAGAAGATTCTTATCCTTATAGAACTTTATTTTTCATTTACTTCCTTATTCCATTTGTAATTTGTTTTGAAGTATAAGGATCTAACTTGTTTTTCTAATAGTAGATAACTTAGCAACGTGCATAAATGATTTATCCCACCTGGATACACTTGAAGTAAGTGATTTTATTAATGTTCTTATGTTTGTATCTTTTTTGTCTAAGTTCTCTATCTGGCAATGCTTGTCTGGAATTTCCAGTGTCCCACAGCTTGCTGCAGGTGGCAGGCATGGTAGTATTTGTTGACATGGGAAAGGGAAATTATTGCCCATTTTCTGTATTTTTCAGTTAATTTTATTTTTTTGAGGGGGGTTGTTTAGTTTCTGTCCGCAGCATTGTGTTCTTTATTTAACACCTCACATTTCTGAAGCATGCCTGATAGCAGCTTCAGCTTCTCCAGATTTCTCTAGAAGAATGATATTTGAATACACAACTGCTGCTCTTGCTGAAGTGAAACGTATTTCCAGATGCGTGTGTTAGAGAATGCTCTCCTCTCTTCCTCTTCTTCTTCTTCTATGAAGGTGCTGTGCCCACACCTCCTCCTTTTGCCCATCTTTGGGAATACCTCTCTGTCTCCTGTGGCCACCCTCATCTTGCCATCAGAGTGGCTTGGCTTCTGCTTGTCTTCCATACTCTAGATCAGAACTGACCCCAGCTGAGTCCCAGGTTCTGTTGGGGCCTGTGGGTGATGGACATCTTGTTTTGTACCATCCATCGGTGCGGACCTGTGACCTTAGCACCTCCGTGACATCCCAGGCCCCGCATGAGCTAGGAACTCTTGGTGTTGGGCCCTATGAGGTCCTGTGTTAAGCAACCAGGCAGTCAGCAAAGACCCTCGGATCTGTGCAAGTTGCCTACCAAGGTGTGATGAGAACTTGTGAGAACAAGAAGGCAGGGAATTGAAGGGAAAGCAAGGGACCGGGAGACAGGTGAGTGCACAGTGAAAGCTGACAAATAAAGGCACATCTCTCCATAGACGGAAAGAGGCAAAACAGGCATGGGGTCCGGGGCTTTTATAGGGCAGGCTCAGGGATTAGGGCTGGGCAGGTCCTAATGTGGGTGGTCAAGGGTGGAGCTGGTATGAGGGAGTGGTGGGCAGGAAAACAAAGTTTTTCTTCAAATGGCAGCTGTCACTTAAGGTGGCTGTCCAGATGCTAAGCAAGGACCTTACATGTTCCCCCCCCCACCTTTTTTGTTATTGGGACCCTTACGGGACAGGGCATAGATCAATCTTCTGTAGCTTCTTCCTGCTGGGAAGGGGCAGCATCTGGGCACTTGTTAGGGACACAGGATGTCATTGAGGCAATAGCGAGGGTCAGGAGGTGCCGGGCGATGCTGACTCCAGATGGCCCAGTTTTGGTCAATGGTTGGAAGTCCTGTGACAGAAGCTGGTTCATGGTTTGGTTAGAGATCCTTTGAATCTGGTCTTGAATAGATCTAATGACGCAGGGGGCAAGCATTAGCAAAAGGCCCACGGCAAGGAGAGAGGTCAGGAAAGGAAGTGCCCCTGGAAAAGGGGGTCTTAGCTGCCATCCTTGAGTTCCATGGGCAGTGGGAAGCTCTGAGGCCTGAAGGAGGTCGGAGGTAAAGGGGGCGTTAGGAGTGACGTTCCCTTGGTGGTAGGGAACCTGCTCTCCTCAGCCAAGGGAAGGGTTAAATTGACACTTTTTTTGTCTTTTTTTTTCCTTAGGCCTCCTATCAGGCCTGCTGAGTCTGTCCTTTGTTATTGTTAGCTTCAGTGTGGCCTTGGCTGGGGAGATTGCTGCTAGGGCTTTACAAGGTAGGAGGTTTCTGGGTCCCTTGTTTGCCTACAAGTGGGGTCTCTGGAGGAATCCAGAGCTTTAGTGGCAAGTAGAAGGTGGGTGGGGAGCAAGAGGGGCAAAGGGAAGGCTTAGAGTGGAGAAAGGAGAAAGCCTGCTCATACGGGATTTCCTTCCATGTTCCTGAGCGCCAGCAAAAGTCATGGAGATGGGAAGGTTGAATTGGTGAATGGGCCTTCAGATCAGGAGCCAAACGGAGTGGGGCTAAGTGGGCCAGGAGGGGGCTGAGAGGAGAGTCAGGCGGGACTCGGGGTTCTCCACGGCGAGTTGGAGTCTGGGCCTGAGAGAAAGGAGTCGCCCACTACTCCCTCGTCCTGGGCTTTTCTTGTAGAGAGTCTTGGCTGCCTGGCCAGGGCTTCCATGAGCTCTGCTGAGGAGCTGAGAACCAAAACCCAAGAGGGAACTCACCAGTGGGAAGGGATGGGCCAAGATCTAAGTTCTGGAGAGGACCCTTGTCACTGCCGTCTCTAGGAGTAGACGTGTGAGGAGGAGAGGAGGGGAGGGCGAAGTCGCTGACCCCAATGAAGCCCGAGTGTGGAGGAGGAAGAGCGCTGGGTGAATGGAAGAAGGAGTGTGGTAACTGTCCAGGGCCCTCAGTCCATGGTCCCAAAGCAGCTCCAATTCCCGGAGCAGAGAGCAAAGCTGATGGGAGACTGGGATCGAGTCACTGGCAACAAAGAAAGAAAAGTGGCCCAGGACTAGTCACCCACACATCTGGGTAGAAGCGGGTGATTGTCATGAGGCTGACAGGCTGCTCTGCAGAAGGAGAGGACAGCAGCAGCCAGGAGGGAGAGCAGGATTGTGCCTGGGCAGAAAGTGGAGGGAGGTTTTGAGACGGTGAATGGGCTCCTGGTGTGAGGCCGTAGAAGGACTTGGAACATCCCAGACAGCAGGGTCCACCTTGGAGGGGTCATGGGAAGGCACTGGCCGATGGAGTAGGGAGGGTCCTAAGGTCAGGGTGAGGATCACGGGAGCGGCAGGAGGGCGTTAGACAAGATCACAGGGACATGGTGGAAGGTCAAATCGTGTGATCAGGTCAGATATTGAAACTGAGGTCTATGTGGTGGGGCTTGAAGTAGAGGACCCAAGGGCTTTTCTCTCTGTGAAAGATGTGACAAGGAGAAAGGCACATGAACCTGGATGACACCATCTGCCCCAGCCACCTCGCGTAGAGGACCCAGAGGTGCGGGCTGGGCTGCGGCAGCCTGTGAGCGTGTAGCAGGAGGAGAGAAGGGTGAGGGGCCAAGGGGACAGTGCTGCTGCGGCTTCCTCAGAAGGAGGATGTGGTGTGGCAGGGGCTCATCCTCTGGGTCGAAGGAGGAGGAGTCCTGGGTAGGTCTTCTGTCCCTTTGGAAGCAGGCGCAGGGGAGGTGAGAGCTAAGAGGACTTGTGTGGGAGAGCAAGAGATGCAGAGAGGGGGCTTGGGATGTAGAGAGGAGAAGGCCTGAACGCTCACAATAGTTGTTAAGATCCCTGATACTTTTGGGATCTAGAGTGCTGTTAAGTGGCTATTTAGAGTCCAAAGGATAGTAAGGCCAGATCTGATTGCACAAACGAATAAGTTTTGGGGGATTTTAGGTTCGGGGTGAAAGGGAGAGAGAGCCTAGGGTTAGCCAGGAGGCAGCCTCGAGGACTACGGGAGGGAATGGATGAGGAGCAGCCCGTGGTGAGATGGAGGAGCTGAGTTTAGAGGTGGGGCTCCCCCAGTCTCTACTAATCACTTAGTTGAGAGGATGGTTTTGCTTAGGGGGGTGTCACTACTGGTAAGTAAGCACCGGGAGCAGGGCCGGTAGAGGCGCTTGGGCTCCCAGCCGGGACTATATAGGGACAGAGGCCGTAGAGGTCCACCCAAGGCCGAGAGGTCTCACCAGGAGTGACTCCCATCGCCCTCAGTGGTATTTCTCAAAACCCAGGCCCCAGATAAAAGACCACCTGTAGATCTGGTCGACAGTAGGGATCAGCCGTAGCTGTGGAAGCTGTGGCTGGGGGTGCCCCCGACCACACAGTAACCCTGGGAGTTCTGGACAATCAACGGTCACTTCCTGGGACCCATAGGTCATTTAGGTCCACCGGAGACAGGGGTCTTACCTGGAATGTCTGGTGGTGGGTGCAGAGAGGACGTTAGGCAGAATGGAGGGCCTGGTCTCACGATGGAATTTGGATCGGGGCCCAGGGACGCTCAGTGACCCTTGAAGAGGAGAGTGGCACACCGGGGAACCCCATCCTGGGTTTTGGCACCAATAAAAGGGAAGCGAAGACCTGGGAGACGGACGAGCGAGTAATGGAAGATGGAGACCAGGCGGAGGTACGCACGAGAGTTTGTTTGTCAGGGCTGACCAATAAAGGCCATCTCTCCATAGACAAAGAGAGGCAAAACAGGCTTGGGGCTTGCAGCTTTGATGGGGCAGGCTCAGGGACTAGAGCCGGGCGGGTCCTAATGCAGGCGAAGGTTTGGTTTGGCTTGAGGGAGTGGGGAGCCCTTCTCAGACACACCCTTGGGTAGGAAAGCAGAACTTCTCTTAAAATGGCAGCTGTCACTTGAGATGGCCTTCCAGAGGCTAAGCAAGGACCTTACAGGAATTAAAAAACATTTGGCTGCACCCACTTTCCCTCACCGCCTGAGTCCACTGTGTGAATCTCTGCTGCATCAAACAAGCAGGAGGCACCTTCCTGGGACAACTTAGAATCAACTGGGACAGCAGGAGGGGCGGGAGAGTGGAGAAGCAGAATGTCCACAGACAGAGGGGGAAGCCTCCTGCAGGTGTGCAGGGAAGCGCTGCTCTCCCCCGTGGGCTGGGCTGCTGGGGTCTCCACGGAGCCCTCCTGGCTGTGCCTGCCTCGCCCTGAGCTGGGCTCCCTTCATGTGCCCGGGGGGGCTGGAGCCAGGCTCTGTGGCCAGGTGACACTCTCTGGGTTGGCCCTGGACTCGAGTGGAGAAAGGAGAAAGGGGACACCTCCCCAGGATGGAGTGGCCTTGGTTCCATGGCAAGTGACCACTGAGGACCTCAGATGTCTGGATGGATCTCCTGTGTCCCTGGGCAGTCACATCCATTTCCTCATGTCCCCTCTCTGGCTGGTTGCAGAGACAAATTGCTGTTTTCCTACTGTTTTGCAAATGTGTGAAAATGACTACAAATTTTGGTCACCATGTGAATCCTTTTATTATAACTGAAAAATAGGAAGGGATGTTTTTAGTTTAAACAAATAGCAGTTACAGGCATAATACATCACATTAAGAAAGGCTAATTTTGTATTATTAACTGTAATCAGAAACACAACGTGAGGCTTCTCCCGTTGGCACGGATGCTAGGTGTCCCCACACCTTTGAGCAGGCTGCCTAGTTTGCACACTGCTTGAACTTTCTCAGTGATGGCTTTGCCTGTGATAACAGAAATATTCAAATATATTGAAAGTAATCTCACACTTTTCAGCAAATGCAAGCCTGGGTTATTGGGAGAAAGGTCCCCTCAGCCAGAACCGCAGGATCAGAAGCTGCAGCCTTCCTGCAGAGGTTCCCAGGAGCACAGCTGAGCTGTGGGCTGCTCCTTGCTTCTGTACCAGCCCTGAGCCTCCCAGGGCACTGTCACATCCTGACCCCACAGGGGCAGGAGGCGTGGAGGAGGGTCGTGCTCCTCCATCCTAACAGCTATTTCCTGTGTATGTGGAAAAGCTCTAACGACCTGTTACTGACTTTTCCAGGCACCCCCAGACATGTTTTCAGTGTTTTCCCTTGCTTCACCAATATGCCATTTTGGAAGGTTCTGGAAGGTTCCTGAGAAAATTATGGTAGGTAGCTACACACATAACTTCTTCTGGATGTCAGGATTTGTACCTATTTATTTTTTTCTACAAAAAAAGCATTATTCTTTGGAGGAAAGGAGAGAAAACCAAGAGACAGAACTCATTTTGCTCAGACAAAGTGGGTGTGCTGATCCTGTGGTACCCTCACTGCCCTTTGAACAAGCAGAGATGCCTAGAGCAGAATAGTGTATGCACAGGTGTCAAGATGCCTCCCTGGCCCACAGGAGATGCCCAGCCCTGCTCCTCGAGACGGAGTCCCAAGGTAGTTAGCTGACAGCATCCGTGAAGGTGAAGGGGTGCTGCACATGGAACCAGGGCTCCACCTCAACTCGAGTGTCCTGAGGGGCCTGAGAGAATCAGATGAAGTCCCTTCAGATGCTGGGGCCATTCTGCTGGCTTTGAGGAAGGTTTCCAGCAGGTGCCTAGGAAGGGCCAGCGGTTGGGAACTGGGAGTTGAGAAAGGTCTCCACCCACAGGGCGAGAAGTAGGAACCAGAGTCTACAACCACAAGGAACGGGGTTCTACTGGCAGCCACATGGGCCTGGATAGGACCCCGGCCTGAGGAGGAGGCAGCCTGCTGGGACCCTCCTGGGCTCTCGACAGCGAGACAGTCACAGGTATTCATCGGAGCAGCTCAATTTCCACTGCTGACATCTCCTGCAGCAACGGGCAAGAGGAGCACTGCGGGGGACAGGGACGGCCACACTCAGAGGGCGCTCTGCCAGTTCCAGGGTGCTCATCTCTCTTCCAACTAAAACACTCACTTTACGGTTTGTGCACATATGGGGTGTGTGTGTGTATGAGAGAGAGAGAGAGAGAGAGAGAGAGAGAGAGAGAGAGAGAGAATATCAGGGTCTCACTATGTTGCCCAGGCTGATCTCAAACTTGTGGGCTCTGGGGGCCCTCCCCACCTCAGCCTCCCCAGAGCTTGGGCTGCAGGTATGCTGCATCCAGGATGATGGTGTCCGGCTGGACTTGGACGGACACGGGACTCTGTGGATCTAATCACAGTCGAGGGACAAGGAGCACTGCATTTCCACCTCCCACAACCAGTGAGTGAGTCCCCATAAAGAGGACCAGATATGATCCAAGTCCAGTGGTTACTTGGACTGTGGTAAAGCCCAGATGCTGTTCTCACGTGGTTTTCACCAGAAAAATCAACCCATCTTTAAATATCGCTGTCTCAATCTCATATTTCCCCTCATCTTGACATCTTCCTTGCAAAACTCAAGAACAACTGTACCCTTACAAGATAACATCAGGCATCTTTATTCAGCCATGCCAGGGGCCTCAGAGTCCCTACTCTTATAATAAGATCCCAATTTTCTAATGAAAGCTGTTTATTGATGGCCTAGTTTTTTCAACACAGTAGCATGCCAATAAATTGGTGAATATTTCAGTTTGTTAGATTTCCCCAAACATTCTGCGGAAATCCTTAGACGATTTGCCATATAAACTCAGTTAATTGCTTTATATAGTAGATATATAGAAACTATTTAGATATACGATATGACAGACATTCATAAAGTACAAGAAAGACATATTTGTCAATACTGTGATGTATAAGATAATTATTTTTATTATGTGAATTTCTGGGTTGAAATCAAGATAATCTCAGTTGTACTAATGACTGGCATGGCCTTAACTAGCTGTCATGAAGCAAGAAGGGAAGGCTCTGAGTGATTTTCTGATTCTTCTCAGTTCTTCCTCCTGCCTGGAATGTAAATCTCAGGGCACCATAAAATTGAATAAAAAAAATGTAAGTTTAAATTATTTTTTATTTTAAGTCAGGTAGGAGCATAATAGAAAAAGATCATCAAAAACAATGAGAAGAAATAATTGTTAATTTCTACAGTACCTTGAAACAGACGCCCAAGAGAATAAATGGAATAAGGATACTATTAAAATTTCCTCTTTTATTATATCTTCGCTGTCAGAGTAATTGTTGCTGTG
Source organism: Urocitellus parryii (assembly GCF_045843805.1). Classification (NCBI taxonomy): domain Eukaryota; kingdom Metazoa; phylum Chordata; class Mammalia; order Rodentia; family Sciuridae; genus Urocitellus; species Urocitellus parryii. Next base: position 208,055,041 of record NC_135535.1, on the reverse strand, counting down.
TCCAATATATGCAGGGGACAATTTACTTGCTGTTTTCTATTAGTTTTTAACATTAACATATACAGAAATAAAATGAGTAGCAGGCTGGCTGTGCTTAATTAAATGACTGACAAGGCACAAGTGCTGCTGTCCTGCGCTTCCTCCTGATATCGAAGCCGGGCGAGCGCGTGGAAGTGGCACAGGCACTCGGACCTTCTTCATTACGTGAGTGTTGATGCAATATTGTAGATTATTTTCAGGCCACCACATAGGAAGGGGCACGTGGGCCTGTTCCTGCAAGAATTACACATTAGTATTCAGAAGAAAAAACCCCAGCGCGGCACGTGCACAGTCGGTCGGCTTCTCCCACATCCTTGGCTCTGCGAGGCCGTGGCTTCCGTACACAGAGGTGCTGCAGGGTGGGTTTTCTGATGGTGGAAGGTGTGGAAGGGTCAGATGTGGGAAGCTACTGGGGACGCACGGGCTTGCCCCCAACCCTGGGTTTCCTGCATGATTTTAAGATTGGCTGGGATCTTAGGATGTGGTCAAGGCTGGTCCTCTCTAGGTCATGCTGACAGATGTGATAAATGTTTCCCAGAATGAAACCCTCACCCTGAATGTTTTCTGAGAGCGGGCCAAGTGCTGCCACCATGCTGACCTCCCTTCTCCCTGTCCCTCCCATACAGAGGTGCACGTATGCATGCCATGTATACGTGTGCACACGCAGGCCATGCACCACAGGCACAGTAACTAAGTCCTAGTGCAGCCTTGGTGCTGGCTTTAGTGCTGCCTAGACAAGGGGACAGGCGCACAGAGGTGTGCAGCCACTGAGGGTTACAGCACATTGACTCTGCACTGAGAGCCATACCTGGTCAGACCACTGATGGGCTTGTTTATTCAGGGGCCATTTGTTAGGCACCCACTGTGTACCAGCTGCTCCTCCAGGCATGGGGACACAAGAGGAGGCAGTCCTGACTACCTCATGGGGCCAACCTCCTAGATCAATTGCAAGGTCTATCACCCACTATGATAAGGACTACTCGGCCAAATGCAGCAAATGAACTGCATCTCTGAAGGTTGATTCGATACCCAGGAAAACACATGGCTGCCTGCAAGTGAGTGGGGGCCAGCGCCAGGCCTGCTAGTCCAGCCTTCTCCTGTTGCAGCTGGGGTGAGCTTAGGCAGGGGGCTGAGCCCATGTCTGCTGGTCCCACGTGTGCAAGTGTACACAGACCCCTGCAGTGTCCGGGTGTCCTGACTTGGAAGTTAACAGGCATCAAACAATGTAGAACATGTTTGTAAACCGAAGCCTGTTTGGTTGATCACTTAAGTCCTTCCCCACAGTACTGGAGTTTTTATCAAGAGAGTGGGCTCAAATAGTCAGAGGCTTCCTTTTTTATGGCTCTAGAGACCAGAGACCTCCAGGGAGCACCGTTCGGCTGCCCACCCCAGTTCCACATTGTTTTGGTGCTACCAGGTGGGTTCTCTGCTCTAACCTCAGATCCCCTCCCACTCACGTGCCCGGTGGTGCCTGGAAGCCCCCTGAAAGCTGGTGTGGCTGTGTGTACTGCCACACAGCACACCAATTCTCCCAAAGAGCATGTGTCCTGCAAGATAGTGATTCACATTTCCAAAATTGCTAATAAAATTCAACAAATGGAAAACCAAAATGTCAAACAAGCAATAACACCGATGGTATTTCTCTTAGGCCAAGTAAAGACAGTCATGGTGACTTTAATTGGTTAGAATAATGAAAGGGAAAATGCAGTAACAGTGACTCAATAAGGGGAGAGCGACTGTGACTTTGTTAAAAGGTGGCCATGCCACGTGCCTGGGACAGTGGACATTTTACATTGGTGCTACCAATAGGAATTCATGATGAGGGTGGTGCGGTGTCCCACCTCTATAACTGAGGGCTGCGGGGATTCCAGTCCCTGGCACCTGCGCTGTGCTCGACCCGATACTAAGGAGTGATATTTATGGGGCGCAAGGCACGGTGGGACTTTGTGGGAAACTCACGTATTGGGCTTGCAGGGAGCATCTTAATATTGACTTGCAACCCAGGTCCTGAGCCTCCACATTTGACGTTTTCATGGACCCATTTTTCAGACAGAAGGCTCTTGCACACTGAGGCAGCTGTGTGCTACAGAATGCCATTTCAGATTCTCATCATTGTTGTTCTGCCTTACCAGCACCAATGCTGCCGACACACGACTTGTGGGTGACTTCCCTTGAAGCCCTCTGCCCCACGGAGGACCACCCTCCACATAGAAGAAATCGTGACATCTTTTCAAAGGGAAATACCTTTTGGTGTATGTGAACCTAAGGTTAAAAGAACAAAGGCAACATGTGGAACACACTGGCCAGATGTTTCCAAGTGCCCAGGTGCACTGGGGTGGGGGTCACAAATAGCTGGGGCATTGCTGAAGGTCTCTGTTTTCTGCAGAGTGAGTGCTACAGACATTTGCAAAGCTATAACCATTGAGGGTTCTGGAAAAACTGGATACCCATTGTGACCGGCTTCAGACCGTCCTCCACTACCCTGAACTCTGTCCAGCCCAGCCCCAGGCTGGCTTGGATGAGTGCAAGGTTTCTGGGCTCTGTCTATGGTATGTCCAGGGGCTTATGATCATGTGACAACTCGTTTTTTTTTTCTGTTTTTGTATTTACAATGATATTGCTAAAAATGTAATGCAAATAAAGTGGGGAATGTGTCCAGATATCTCTAGCTTGATCCATGTTTCACGCAGAGTATATCACATTAAAAAAGGTTAATTCCGTATTAAATATAATCAGAATCACAATGCAGACTTGTCATGCTGACACTGTGGCAGGTGCCACAATGTTGCTCAGCAGGAAGGCTTGTTATATTTTTATATGTTAGTAGATCTACTTAGAATTGATCAAATCTTTGCTTCCGAAACATATATGCAACACCTCCACACACACCATAAACCAGACTCTCAGAAAACAATAATGATGCTTATCAGTCACTCGCTTTGAGTTTGCTTCTGAAAAACCTCCAGCTAGCTTGCTACCGGAGCTCTTAAAACATAGATCTTTTTGCTGTACTGATAATTCACTCACAGCTTGAGATTGATGACTGTGTGAAGTCCATAAAAGATGTTACCACTATATTTTGTTCTTATGATTTATTTTATCATGTTGTCAAGGTTTGCAGAAAACAAGAAACAAATCAATGAATGCCATGCTTAAATATTAAAGAAGGCTGTAATACACATTTTTATTCAGATGCCTTATTCAATCTTGTGGCTCAGAAAAGAGTAGTGGCAACCAAGCTTTTATTTGAATTACTTTTGAAGAAATTAATTTAGGAGGACTGTTGAATTGTGAATGGCAAAGGTAGCTAACCTCATTTGCTTAAATAGGAATGGATGGCTGCTGGATCCTTGGAAAAGCAGCCCTAACAAACCATTGGGAAGTGGGTAGATTTTAAAGCATCAAGAACTTGGGCTGGAGCACGCTTACCAAGTTCCAGATGGTGGTGTGGATAGAAGGATGTTTGGAAAGAAGCAGAGAGAGAGGACTTTACTGGGGATGGATGGGGAACGGAAGCTGTGCACTTTGCTTTTGAAATGGACCATTTCCTGCATCATTATACGAAATCAAGATCACTATCTATTCCTAGGGCAGCCACTGCCTGCAAGCGCGGCATATTCTAGAATTGTTGGCCTTTCCCACACCTCGTTAGAGAGCAAGCAGAGAAGAACAGCTCAATCTTGCTTTATCTTTCTGAATTTGACTGGCTTTCTGAAGAAGAGGTCTACCTGTCCAGTCGCTGCCACGTTGAACCAGTGCAGAGTTGGAGATTGTCTGACTCCAGGCCACCAAGACCACACTGCCAAGCCCAGAATTTGTTGCCTTTTTTGAAACAAAATGAATGAATGAAAAAGAGGTTCAAAGGCCTATGTCAGAAATGAAACTCCCAGGTCATGCCAGGTCCCAGGATTCCAATGATTCAGCCTATTCTCTTCCTGCAAACCCAGGTCTGTGCATTTCGCCTTCAGATTAGCAAAGGAAAAGTAATTAGGCCCAGCACCATTCCGTTGTTAAGTGTGTTTTATTGTATTTTATTATATTCTTGTTTTGTGGAAATTGGTAACCAACACATGGTATATGTGGAGATTCCAAATTAACATGAATATTCAATTAACCACAAGACCCTGCTCTTTGACCACTCTGAATAAACTGGAGTTTATTTGAATTTAGAAAACAGATAAATTAGGAGGCGATCATTTGCATTACAATGGGATTCTTCATTCTAAGGGAGATTCCTTGTGGGATTCTTTTAAATAGAAAGCTCTCCAAGTACTTTGAAAAATATAATTTGATTTTTAAAAATTCTCTTCTCGTGTAGTTTCTCAGGAACATGCCTATTGTGTGAAATGAGAGGCATACCTATTTAATTTGGTAATGAGAGAGCTTAATTGCAAATATTTTGGACTTAAATTCAAATATAGTTGGGTGAAATTCATGCCCAGACATAAAACTTCCTGTCTATTTTACATTTCCCTTCGGTCATGGCCAACCTGAGTGTACATCCCATTCTCAGCTGGTCCTCCCTGTGCCAGTAGCTGCCCAAGAGGGAGTCACCTGGGGACAGGTGTGATGCTGGTGACTGCAGGAAGGATATGTAAGGAGAAGGGGGTGCTGCTGGACCCCTGGACACTCAAGCAGTTTGGTGGAAACTGGTGGGAGGGTACCCAGCGTCCCACAGACCCCTCCTTGCTCTCAGCTCTGCGTGTGCACGCGTTGTGGTGCCTGTGTGGCTGGTCTGGTGCTGAAGACGAGAGGGCAGAAATGCTGAGGAGCAGAGATTCCAGGTGGACGGGCCTGCCAGGCTGGGCAGGGGGGACATCCATGTTGTGGTAGAGCGGGGCCCGCTTTGCGCAGGAGATGTCTGCACAGAGTTCTGGGAACTCAGAGGTGAACTCTCCTCCCCTCAGTGCCTCATCCCAAGCCTTACTCACTAGCTCAATGACAAGAAGGGGCCAGGTTTTGAAATCTGGGGTAACCAGCCGAGGGGGACCCTGAGAACCCGTGCAGGAACAGGAAGAGCTGACGAGCTCCTGCCCTCTCCAGGAGCGGCTCCTCCAAGGGCTTCAGGAACCTGCTCTGGAGGAGGCCATGGATCTCTGCGAGGTTCAGAGACGGTTGTTTGACTGGATTCATTCTGGGAGAGGCTTCTAACCCCGAGGACTCTTAGTGGGAACTTATCTGTACCTCGGGAAGCTAGTCAGCTGGAGGGGTTTCTTAGCTGGAGTCCAGGACTTCGTGTAGAGGTGGTGTGTCCAGATCTCTGGCCACTCTGCCAGCGGGTCTCTGTCCCAGACATCCTGGAAACTCCCTCTTACCTTGGAGCCGCTTATCCCTGTTCTTCCTGGATCTGCCTTTAGCTTTTCCATGGTCTCTTGTTGCCACGTGGCCCAGAGTTTAGGCCATCCAGGTGACTTCGGGGAGATCCCTCCTGGTGGGGAGGTACTTCTTGAGGATGAAGAAGAAGAGGATGCTCGCCTTCCCTCCTGCTGAGGCAGCACAGCCCTGCGCTGTCTGACTCCCCTCCCGGACACCAGGCTCCCGGCAGCGGCAGCTGGAGTCTGCTCCACCCTGGACCCACTTGCTCCCCGACTCCTCTGCAGTGTCCTCGGTGTCCTCTGGTCGTCTTCTCTCCAGCTGGCCTCTCTTGCTCAGGGTGCCAGGGTCTAGGTAGGAATTGGCCCCAGGTTTCTCTTTGTAAGCAGGAGAGAAACCGTGAGACCTGGAGCCCAGGGGCAGGGACGTGGTTCCCAGAGGTGACTCCTTTCTAAGGAAGCGTATGAGAGGAAAGCCAGTGAGGGGGAGGCACTGGGCTCGCTGCCTGTGCTCCGCGTCACACTGCCCCTCTCAGGGGCATCTGGATCACCTAGGGGTCCACCCTGCCTAGGAGGCACATGTGCTCATACAGCCACGCACACACACCACATGTGTACTGTACACGCAGGTCAAGTGCACATGTGCACACTGGCAAACACGCCACACATGCACAAATGTCACACGTGTGTGTGCATAACCACACCTAGGCCTAAGTAGCACGTGTGCATACGTAGACACGCCACACAGCGAGGTGCCCACATTGCTGTTGGGATCCTTGGCTCCTCTGACCTGTAATTCCCAAGTGGGAGGTGGAGAGAATGACTGCACCAGCCTTCCTTCCAATTGGTTTTCTTGCTAAAAGGTGAGGGCCCACAGCTCTGGGAGTCCTGAACTGGAAGGTGCTTTGGTGGCAGCAAGGGCGCAGCTGGGTCTGCGCAAGTTACCTCTGGATCTTTCTGGGTGAAATGGGCATGGAACACTGGGTCCTTTCCAAAGCCCAGAATGTTCTTTCTCCTACTCTCTTCCCTGCCTGCATGGGAGGAAATGGACGCTGCTTTCCTCTCTGCCCTTCCACGGGCAGATGTAGTCCATCCCACAGGGAAAGGAGATGCCCAGAGGCCATGCTGTTGGCAAGAGGGAGCAGCCAGGAGAGGCGTGGCAGCATCTGGGCGATGGTGCTGTCCCCTCCAGCTCCGGGCACAGGTCAGAACCATCCTGCTGTCCTGCTGAGCGCTCAGCCCTGTCCAGGCAGTACTGCCCCAGGTGGCGCGGCCTGCTCTCCCAAGGGTTGCACTCCCTGGAACACATGCCTTCTGGGGAGCAGGTGAGCTCAGCTCCTCAGGACCAGAACTGAGCCACCTGCGCCCACTGGGCTGTTTTGCTGGTCAGTTGGCCCCGGCCTTCCACCTGCACCTGCCACCTGCTCAGAGGGAGGGGCCCGCAGGTCTCGCTCTCAGAGTGGAGCCTGCGTCAGCCACGGTGTTCACTTCCCAGTGCCTCCTTGGACGTCCAGCAGGGCTGGGCCCACATTCTGTTCATGGACATGTGAGCTCGTGTGTGCGCCTGTGTGTGTGTAAACAGATGTCAACACACACATATAAACATATAGATATGTACTCTATTAAAATGCTCAGCCATCTGCTGTGCTGTCTAGAGGAATGCCGGCTTCTCTAGGCGGCACCAGCTCCACGGCCTAGGCTCCAGCAGAGGAGTGGCCCGGTGGCTGTTCACCCATTTATCCCTCCCACAGTCTTTGCCTAGAACCCAGCAGTCCTGAGGACCTTCAGTATTGAGCAAGAACAGTGGCCTCACAGAGGCTTCAGAGGAGCAGGAGAATGACCCTCCCCGAGCGGTAGGGTGACCTGGGGGAGGTTTGGAGAATAGTGACACCAGCTCTGAACAGGGAGGCCTGCAGGGTTCAGGTCAGGGACAGTTCTGAGGTGGTGACACTTTTATGATGCTCCGGGGAGAGGGCATGGACCTAGTTTGGGGGTCAGTGGCATCGCCCAGGTGTGGTCCCTGCCCTGCTGTCCTTGGTGCATTGTGAGCTTTCCTGAGTGAGCCCAGTGGAAGGGGAAGCCCACCAGGCCCCGTGGCCGACCCTGTGGCCCCTCTGGAGGGAGAGATTTCCTCAGCTCTTCCCGGCAGGGGCTGAGGCTCTCCTTGTGCACAGTGGGACCGGCTACTGTTTAGAGTGGTCGGGTTGCTGTGGAGTCCGTGGGTCTGAGCATTGCTTAGCTCTGTAAACGCCGACCTCCGTGGACCTTGTACTGCACTGACATTCCCTCCCTGTCTGCAGAAAGAGGCCTGGTCAGTCCCCGGGCTGGGCCACAGTGATGGGAAGCTAATGTGGAGACCGTGGAGTTAGCCCGCGGAGAGGCGGCTGGCCAGTGTGGTCTTCCTTTCCCGGTCCCCCCGAGTCTGCCCCAGAGCCTGCGCTACAGCACTGTCCCGGGAAGCCACTCCCAGGCCGAAACCATCCACGACTCCCCGAGGCCCGCGGCACAAAACCCGCACTCCTCAGTGGAGCAGAGAAACCCCCCGCCTCCATGCGTGCTCCCCAACCCCCCACCCTGGCTCATCCTGTCTCTCCTCAGCCTCCACTGCAGGCACCAGGGTGGCCTCCAAAGTGGGTCCACACCTCAGCCTCCGGACCTGTACTGACACCTGATTGGGAAACGGGATCTCTGCAGATGCTAAGTTCGGGGTCTTGAGGGGAGACCATCCTAGATTATCGGTGTGGACCCTAAATCCCAAGACGAATGTCCCACAAGAGACATGAAGGAGGTTAGACGCCCCACAAAAGAGAGACTGGGGCTGGAGAGAGGCAGACACAGCCCTGGACCTGGAAGAGACAGAGGAGGGGCCTCCTCTGGAGCCACTGCTGGCACCGTGGCCTGTGGGCATTTGGACAATGATGGCTGTCCTCTGAGGCTCAGAGGCCAAGCTCCTGTGATCCTAAGCCACCCCCTTGGCATTATGGCCTTGCAGCAGCCACAGGAGACGGGACTCCACCCTCCTACCTTCACCGTGGCCCAGCTGCACTTGCCCTGCTCTGAGCCCGAGGGAGCCCTTCCCTCAGCCAGGGACACACGCCAACCTGGTGTGGCCATCCCAGAAGGCCACCTCTGCACCACACCAATGTCCTCATGGTCATCCTGTCTTGGATCATCACTGGCGTGATCACACTTCAACGAGGGGTAGAGCAGCAGCTGCTGTCCCTGAACTGGTAAAGGATTGAAGCAGCCTTGGGGTCAGAGTGGACAAGAAAGGGGAGTACATGAGGGAAGATCTGTCCCAGCACTGTGGCCTCCTGGGTGGGGCCAGGATCCAGGTGACCATCACAGGCAACACCTGGTTAATTGCCTCCCAGACTCCTACCTGGCCACCAAGGGTCAGAAATGGAAGTAGGAGATTCCTCTGTTGAGGCGGAGTGCCCCTCCAAAGCTCACGTCGGGGCAGGGTGAAGAGGTGGGACCTCGAAGCAGAGATCAGGTCATGAGAGGTCTGCTCCTGGGAGGGGCTGCCGTGGTTATCTTGGGAGTGTGTTCTGGGTAAAATTGTACTTTGGGCCCAGTTTCCTCTGTTTCACCCATGCTTGCTGCCTTTTGACCATGTTATGGCACAGCCCAAAGGCCCTGACCAGACACCAGTGCCATCCTCCTGGACCTCCCGGTCCCCAACATGCTCCTCCTGTTTAACCTTACCCAGGCTGTGCCATCCCCTTAGAGCAGCAGGAAGTGGACTAAGCCCCTGCCACTCCAGAAGCTCAGAGTCCAGGACCAGAGATTCACCACCAGGCAAACGTTGTTCTCATAACAACCATCTTGGAGTTTGCCAGATTCACCCAATAAAAACACGGGATTCAGTTACAATTGAATGTCAGACACACAGGAGGTATTTTACAGTGTAAGTATGGCCAGGGCAGTATTGGGGACATACTTACACTAAACAGTCAGCTCTTTGTACCTGACAGTCTATTTTTAACTGGCCACCCCCGGCCCTCTGCAGCCCGATTCAGCTATCACAGCAGTTCTAGAAAGTAGGTTGTCACAGGAGCTTCCCGTGGCAGACAGCAGAGGATGAAGAGGCCCGTGTCATTTCACTTTTGCATCAAACCAGTAGCCATTTAGCCCAGGAGGGGTTGTAAATGCACTTGCATTAGCGTGGTCCCGAGGCCCAGAGGGCAGCCGGGACTCTCGGTGCAGGTGGACGTGACGGCTTGGGGGATGGCCTCTTGGTAGAAATGCAGAGTGTTTCTGCAGGGAAACTGAGAGAAGGGTGGCTTTCGGGGGTGGAGTTGTGGGGACAGTCCTGCCAGCGGCAAAACATGGAACCAGCTGCAGAGAACCATCCTCGGGGGGCCCTGAGGTGAGGGTGGGATCTCCAGGGAAGCCAGCCCTGGAACTCTGCTGCCAGGGCAGGCCCAGGGATGCAAGCAGTCTTCTGGCTCATGTGGAACAAGTGAGACGCGTCCACCTCGGACAGGACAAAGTCCCTCCCTCACATGCCTGGGCCCCGTCCCAGTGGCCCAGGTCACCCCGGTCTCTTCCCCCCGTTCCCTCTGCTCCGTTAATCCCCCCCAGACACTCCAGCCTCGTGCAGTCCCCATGCACGTTGACTGAAAGAATGGGTGCTGGGCACCGGGACCACCCCTGGGTCACGGCGACGGGCGACACGGGGAGGTGCTCCCTGTCCTTCTCTGCTTCCACATCCTGGAAGGAGCTCACAACCGCTTTCTGCCCGGCCTCCCTGCTCCCTCAGCCGGCCTCCCTGCCTCCCTGCTCCCTCAGCTGGCCTCCCTGTCTCCCTGGCTTCCCTGCTTTCTCAGCTGGCCTCCCTGCCTTCCTGGCCTCCCTACCTCCCTGGCCTCCCTGCCTCCCTGGCCTCCCTGCCTCCCTGGCCTCCCTGTTCCCTTAGCTGGCCTCCCTGCTCCCACACCTGGACTTCTTCCTCCACAGCTGGCCTCCCTCACAAGCTTCCTCTGTCCCTTCCCCATGTCCCCATTCAGCCTCCAGAGTTGGGCTTCATGCTCTGAGTGTCACCTGTCCCCAAGTCCTGGAGACAGTTCCCAGTCCTCGCACAGCCCTGGTGGCCCTGCTTCTGAGGCCCTCATCACCTAATGAAGGCAAGGACCAGGAGGAAGGAGTGGGGGCCTCAGGTGGAGCCCATCCCTGGTGGCTGAACCAACCACACCCAATCACTGTGTCCCATTTCAAATTTGAAAGGCTTTGCAGAGGGCAGGCTGGGGCCAGGCAGGACCAGGCGCTGGGGACCAGGTGAGGGGACAGGGACCATGGCTGTGGGGGCAGGGTCAGTCCTGAGCCAGGAACAGTGACTGCTGTCATATCTTACGAATAAGCCGGCAGCAGTCTCTCAGGGAGCTGGGCCCACTGCGGGGCTCTGCTCAGCACTCGCTCAGGGGTGGGTCCCATTCTTTGGGGGAGCCTGGCCATCTTACAGACAGGCTGAGGAGGCCTCACCCAACAGGGGAAGGCAGCCACTGTCAGGTCGGGCACAGCCTGCCTGCCACCAAGCCTGAGGCCAGCAGTCGGCCCTGTCCGAGGCCGGGCAATGCGTCCTGGAAACTCCATGGTCCCCGCTCTCCCTCTGCCACGCCCTGGTGGGCTCTGGTGCGTCCTGCAAAAGCAGCAGCTGACTCTTCCTAGGCCTGGTGGTGTCCCTCCAGGGGCCCATAGCTGGCAGCGGAGCGGCCTGCTCTCCAGGGTGGGTGGCGAGATGGTACCGATCGGGAGTGGTGCAGGCAATGTCCTGCCCCCGCCCCATCAACCTGGTCAGCATGCAGCTGACCTTTGCCAGTGTTGAGGCCACTGTGCCAGCTGGTGCCTACCCAGGCTCCTTGCTCACAGGAGCCCTGGTGGGAGCTGCCTCCCAAGGCCCCTCATACCAGCGCCTTTTCCCAGGGAAGAACCAACATATTCAGACTTTGACATGGATTTGTCCAGGTCACCCACAAGTTCTATGCACATGGACATTTTGTTTTCCCAGTTCTGGGGATGGAGCCCAGGAGTGCTCTACCACGAGCTGCATCCCTAGGCCCTTTTATTCTTTATTTGGAGACAAGGTCTTATTAACTGACTCAGGCTGGCCTTGAGCTCAGGATCCTCCTGCTTCAGCTTTCTGAGTCCCAACTGGGAAAGCCCAAGTGGGATTAGGGCCACACCTAACTTAGCAAGGGGCCAGAGTAGGGCAGGGTGGGATGTGGGTTCCGATCTCACTCTCCTTTCACCAGGTGCCCAGGTTTGGTAACAGGAGCGGCCCAGGGCTGAGCCTGCTATTGCATCCAACCAGGACTGAGCCTTGTTAAGGTCCTTGTGTGGTTCTGAGGATTATAGGGTTCCCTTCAGACACTTGGACTGTGGCAAGGTTGGTGTTGACCAAATGCCTGTAGGCGTCCCCAAAGAAGATAATGGTGGATGACAGGCATTCTTATTTTTGGTCACCTTGTAAAGTGTTGTTTTTGACCAAACGCCCTTCATTGCTGACAGCCCAGAAAGTCGATCTGACCCCCGTGCAGACAGGAGACACAGTTGGACATGCATCTGCCCTCCAGCAAAGAGCAAGGACTTGGGGCCAGATGGCGGGTCTCGTTCCAGCCCCGCACCAACTGTGTGACCTCAGGCAAGTCATACACTCTCTGTGCCTTAATCCAGCCCTCATTTTAAACTGAGGATTAGAATAATGACTTGCTCAGAGGTTAGGATGGGCGTGGGCCATGGCTTCAGAAGGTCCTCGGTACATGGCAAGCACTTGACAGTGTTGTGGGAATCAGATAGCAGCAGCCCCTGCTGGGCCCGGGGTGAGAGGAGAGCTGTCCCGTCTGGACGTGCCTGGGAGCGTGGAGCCCACCTTTGCAAGTCATCCCAGCCCCTGGGCTACGGAGCATGGAGGGTGGCCCTCCAGTGGACTGTGGATATGTTGGTGAGAAGGAGGCAGCGTGGGCTCTTCAGCTGTGGCCAGCTATGAATGATGGCGGACCCAGGTGGGAGGACGGGAGGGCAGGGCCTCTCTGCTCACCTGGAAGCCTAGAACTGCTCTGAGACCCAAAGTCAGCTCCTGGTAACCTGCAGCCACCCGCTGGCTCGCCTGCTCCACTCTTGGGCCGGGCTTCCTGCGTTCTTTGAGAGATCGTGTGAGGTCACTTGGCCATCACTCTTTCTCCATCCCTCCCTCTGCTTCCAAGGCCAGCCCACCTGGCTGTCTGCTCTGGAGGCCTTGCACTGAGGCCTTCCTCTGCCACTGGACGGGTTTAGAGATGCTGCTGGCCTCCTGGGCCCTTCCACCCCTCCCTGTGCGGACCCCACCCAGCGCCCTGTCTCCAGGCGGCAGTGGCCCTTGGCCTCCTCTCTCTGATGAGGAGGAAGTGCTGCCTGCCAGCTTATCTGCCCTCCGCTGCCAGCTCCGGCTCTGGTGCCGAGGGGTCTGCCTCCTCACTCAGCTCTGCCCGTGACTCACTGGGCTTTTGCACTGTGTGCCCAACGGGGAAACCCGCCTGCCCCTGGGAGCAGAGTGTGGTGTAAGGAGAAGCAGGCTCATCACGTGTGTGCGCTGACCCCTGTGCCACTTAGGCAGGCAATAACATCACACTGCGCTGCTGTTCTTACTTGCCAGCCAAACTGCCTGACCCGTCGGCTCCCAGTGACAACTCTCTCTAGGTTATTTTGTTTTGCATCTTTGCAAGCTTTATAGGATATATACAAGTTAGAGTTTCTTAAAACTCAGAAAAGGATACCAAATAGTGTGCTCCAAATACTGGGGAATCAGCCAGAAGAGGACTGCTTCTGCACCTCCAAGCATTAGGGTTTTCATGCCACCACGGTGTCTGTTCTGTCCCTGAAAGTCATCTTCAGGGTGTGTGCATGTCTGTGTGCACACACATTTGGTCTGACACTTCTAGAACTCTTACTCAAAGTCAGTTTGTAGAACCCTTTGCAGAAGATGCAGGAGCTGCTGGGATGGCACAGCCCTGACGCTGGCCCAGGGAACTGACCTCCCTGGTGGAGAAGCAGATGGTGCCCACCACCTCCAGTGGCTCTTCTCCCTTGGAGTCCCTCAGGGCTTTCCTCGGTGGACCTTAGGAAACAGCATGCTTTTGGGTCAAATGGTCAGATTAATACCAAATGGGTAATTTGCATGCTTTTGCCGTAATTAAGGGAGAACGTAAAGTCAGGGTCTGCTCACTCCGTGGCCTTCAATGGTGGCCTGTCCCTACTAGCTCAAGTTAAATGCTCAGAAATGCTGCGAAAATTGGATCCACGATGCAAGGGTTCTGCCGCACCGGTGATGCCAACATGACAAGTTGTCACTTTGCCGTATGCTCCCTAACGTGACTAAACCTTAATGGCCAGGTTACTCTGGTGACTCCAGGACACTCGGGGCAACAGACCAGGGATGACTGGCAGCGACTGTAATCACTCTAGAAAGAGGAACAAAGCAAACAGAACTTCTCTCTAATTTTATATATTCCCAACTGGCGCGCATGCTACATCATTATCACTGTAGAGACTACTTAGTAGTTAGCCAAAAGTCAGGGCTATGTCCCCTGCTTGTGGGCAGCCCGTCCAACAGCGACCAAGGCAAGTCGGAGAGCACTGTACAAGGACAGGAGGGGCTGGGGCTCGCGGGCTTCCCAACCAGTCTACCGGGTGACATCTATTTTTCATTGACCTTAATGAACTGAAACTCCAGATCCAACTGTGCCTTTCTGGACACTAGCAGACCAAGGCCTCTAGCAATGGCAAGATGGGCCTGTGAGGGACAGGGAGGTGCACTGGTGTGGGCGGCAGGGAGCCCAAGTTCTTAGTGTTACTATCACCACTGTCGTGACTGTCAGTGAAGAGTCCCTAGGAACTGGGTTCACCCCTCTCCTGCAGGCACACACATGTGCACACCTGAGCACGTCAACGCTCTTCCCCAGGGGCCAGCTGTCCTTCCACTGGGAAAGGTGGAGGCAAGAGGCCCCCGTGGAGGCTCCAGGCCCAGCAGTGTTTCTTCCCTGGTCTCTCTTTCACCGTCCCACAGCCTCACAGTCCTGGGTACATGCACTTCAGGATGTGAATGTTCTGCCCAAGAAATTCCCCAGGAAGAAGTCACCAAACCCACGGCTTCCCGGGGGCGGCCCGACTCAACTCCCCGTCTGCCTGCTTTCTGGGGCCCCCCATCTGCGGCAGCTCCACTCTGGCCCGTGGGTGGGTGGGTTTTCCCGTTTTCAGGGCAACGTGACTTCAGAGAGAACTGAAGTCAGAACTTTCCATCCGACGAACAAGGAGCAGAAGATGAGAGCCTTCCGAGGAGGCGCAGCACAGTGTCCTCTTCCTCTGGGTCCAGGACTGAGCCAAGAAAACAAGGCTCACTGCGAAACCCGGAATCCCATCAAAGAGAATTCCCGGGCGGCCGAGAGCAGCCCGGGCCAACGCGGAAACGGGAACAATGCTCTGGTGCGGGCCCGAAATTTATAGACTTTGGCCTCTGCCGCTGCATATCCTGGAAGGGAAAAAAGTGTTAAGAAAACAAACGCTGGGCTGGATGTGAGGACTCCGACCCCGGCCGTCTGACAAGCCGACCCTGGGCCTGACCTCCGCAAT